>NC_141151.1:24203174-24443174 GCF_053477565.2 Lygodium microphyllum
ATCATACCCTCTTGTCATAAGCTCACACAATAATGCTCAATCGAGTGTAGTGAAAACATGTGCAATGTAGTTTCTCTTATGTATGCACAATGAAAGTGATGATATTGTTAACCCCAGTTCGAAACAAAAGAAAAGAAAGTCAAGAATGCAAATGCAACGGAATAGGAAAGATGGATAACAGCTAAAAGGGCATGGGAGGCCTCAAAAATCGAGTCAAAGGCAAAAGTGCATTTAAACCCCAGTTCGAGACGAAAGAAAAGGAAGTCAAGAATGCGGATGCAACCGAAGAGGCTAGATGGAGAATGGCTAAAAGCACAAGGGCGGCCTCAAAAATCAAGTCAAAGGCAAAAGCGCAGTTTTAAATGTAAGGCACCCCTAAAACTATTTTGTAAAAGAGCACCAAGCTTCCTCCTGTGCAAAACGTAAAAGGTAGGAGGGCATAGGTTAAGAGATAAGGCAAATCGAAGAAAATGGAAAAGAGGACCTTGCCACAAATGGCCGGTCATGTGAAAAAAGGATGGGTACCCAAGAGATTTAGGGCATGTATAAAAGCCAAAAAGTGAATAGAGAAGCTCATTCTTCTGTGTGTGGTAGAAGTGGACTCATCTTCTTCTCTTCTCTTTGCTTGCTTGTGAGTGCTTGAGAGAGGGAGTGAGGGTGAGGGATCTTGGAGGTGAAGCTCCCCATCATCTCCTCTCTTCTTCTTCTCTTCTCTTCTCTTCTCTCATCTTGCGTGTAGCTATGGAGGATGGAGCTCGGAGGTGGAGGCTTGAGGATGCTTGAGCTTACATCACGAATTGTGCAACTACCGGTGTGCTTGAGGGAGGAGGCAACTCATTCGGGCATCGAGGTAAGCTCACTACACCTCAGTAGGATCGAAGGCGCGTCAACTAGGTGGGAGATAGCCATAGGTTCTTGCTTAAAACTCTAGAAGGGATAAGTGGTCCATTAGTCTTGGTGGTAGAGCAGTGAGCTCCCTCTACATTTTGGTTTTGTTGTCGAGACCAACGAATTCAAGCTTGAGCACTTGTGTGCCTCAACTTGAGCATTGAAGTAAGGATTCATCCCCAAATCAAAGCTTAAGATAGATAAGAGGTTTTGGGTTTTTAATCCTTGCAACAAGTATTTTTTATTTTTGATGATTAGACAAGTAGAAGAAATTATTTCAATACTTTATTTTTCATTTTGGTTGCATTTAGAGTAGATAGGATTGAAAAATCAAAGCGGAAAGCTTTAGGGTTGTTGTTATAAAATAGACCCAAATAGGGCGGAGATAAAGAAAAAAAAGGGACAAAAGAGTGTTTGAATGGATTTATATCGCTAAGAGAGTGATTGGAGAGGTCAAGGGGAAGGGTTTATAACCCAAGAGACCAAGGAAGAGATCATTTGCAATTGTTGCATTGTGTGTGTGTGTGTGTGTGTGTGTGTGTGTGTGTGTGTGTGTGTGTGTGTGAGACCCATTGCCTGCATTGGATCGATTGCTTCACCCAGGTGTTTTTTGCACATTGCAAGTACACACAACTCTTCTCCTCTATCTATAGCCTTGGTCTAGAGGTGTGTGCTATGTGGCATTACCTAAATCATGCGATTTGATCGATTCATCATCATATCTGCCAAAATCGCATCACATCCAGCCAATTCGAGTGACAACTATTCTGGGCGAACCCTAGACTCGACCCTTGGCCCTCTTGTGTTTGGCCATTCATCCACCACCATTCAAATGCTGAGGATTTGGCCCATCCAAATCAACCATTCAGACCAACTTGGCATTCGGCCCACCTAGCTCGGCCCTCGGTCATTCGGCCATTCAACCCTTGGACAACCACATTTGGACGGTCTGAGTTTGACATTCACACTAGTTGCATTCGACCCTTTCTCATTTTGCCCTTAGCCATTTGAACGGGCCAAATTGGACATTTCGAGAAATAGGAAAATCAACCAAATGCGGACTTAGAAGCAACTCTAGTCAACTAGCTAGCAATCCAAGCCGCTAGTAGCACCAGACTGAGTCATAGATCCCCAAATAGATCTTGATCGAGATGAATGATACAGCACAGACCCTAGCACCAGTGAGAACGGCTAAAGACCAAACTTATAGTCTATCAAGCCAAATCTGTAAACGAGAGTGCGAGATCCGCATAGTCACTTTACCTTCACACTCATACCGTTTTCCAGCACTCGAAGTGCACCTAAGAAAAGTTGAAAGCCTAAGTATGCATAGTGCATGGAAGAGAGTACACACACACACACACACAGAGTGACTCTAATTTGAGGATTGGTTGTAATTAATAAGGAATGCACTCAAATGTAACTGTAGAATGAAACCACCAGTAGGAGAAAACCCTGAGACATAGTCAGGTGATCGAAACCCCAAGCGAAGAACCAAGCGGAAGATGCAATAGAGAAGCTACAAGTAGTAAGGACAGACACCATTAGAGAATTGGATCTACCCAATCTAATCAATCTCATTGACAACTTGGTGGAGAGAGAGACCACTGATATGGCAAAGACAAGCACTAATCACAAACGGGATGAAGGGCTCATCGACCTAGGCAGTTTCCCGCGACAAAAATCCAACAGTTGGTCGCCAATTATGATCTACATAACCAAATAGACCACCATGGTACAACGTCTGAGGATATCATAGCAGACCTTGAGGAGGAGAAGAGACTAGTGTGGAAAGCTTTGTGAGGTATAGTGAACTACAATCAAGAGCAGCAAGCCAAGAACTTGTAGCAGAGCATAGAAATGAACAAGATTCAGTTAGCCCTAACAAGCAGAAATAGAATAGGCCCAGATGTAGACAGGAAAAGAGCGCTAGAAGAAGATCTTACGTTGAGTGAGCTTCTCATGAAGCGACTGTTAGATAACACTTTTGCCAAAGTGAAGCACTGTTGCAATGGAAACTTCACTGCTTGCAAGATTAGGAGTCAACCAAGGCTCCAAGAGCCACAATCTAAAATCCATGTAGTCGCAAAGCAACTAGATAAATACCAGCTAGACAACGATCCCTACAACTTTGTAGAGTAGTTCAAGCAGTAGGTCTATGAAGCCAATGGCCTCATCGATCTCGCTTAGTGATCACAAGCCTTCATCCTATGCTTAGGTGATAAGGGAAGGACTTGGTACACCAGCCTAGATGCCACAAAGCACAATAACTTCAATAACCTCAAGAATCTCTTCATTAAGAGATTCTCAAAGGTTGGGTACTCAAACAACCTAATCGTACAATTGATGAACGTGAAATAGAGAGATAAGAAAGACATCAGGGATTATGTGACCCATGTAAGGAATCTCTTTAAGAGAATCTCGATGAGAATGAATGACCCATGGAGAGAGCGGTGTCCACAGTCTTCATTAATGGGATACAGAGTGAAGAACTCTATAAGGCCTTGGTAGGAAACTCGAGCTTGCAGTAAGATGCACTAACTAGGGTCTTTGAAGAGGCCATTAAAGTGGATGACCAGCTTAAGGAGAGAAGCTCTAGGAGCTCAAGCCAAGGAGATACTAACCCTAGAAACTCCAAGGGAACTTCAATGTCAATCAGGCCCAAGTACTTAGGACAAAGGAAAGGGCACTGACCCAAGTCAAGAGCTAGCAGAGATGAAGATGGAGCTAGCCAAACTACAAGAGATGATGAGACAACCAACACACCCTCACATTCAATGTGTGTGTACTGTGACAGAAACCACCCTAGGTCCTGACCTTGCACAAATTGCGGTAGGTTCAATCACGATGCCATGCATTGCAAACTGCCAAGGAGACTTTCGTACTCGCAACCCTACAATCAGCCTTACCTAGCGAATAGGCCACCAAACTTCTTCAAAGGGGGAGCCTCATTGGGTCTCCTGGAACCCAACAATGCTAAATCAGCCATTCCTAGGATGGAGATAAACCCCGCAGAAATACCCAGACCACCTAGACCCTACATAACCCATCCACCAAGTGACGCTCCAATCCACTATGTGGAGGAGTCAAACGATGAAGAACCTTATACGAACCCTTATGTCTTGTATAATGAAGAAGGTAATCCGATCCTTATGGATTACATCCCAATACCAATGATGGAATTAGGTAGAGGTAGAGGTAGAGGCATAGGAGGGTAGAGCCAAGAGCTGATGTTGGACTTGCAGTCATCCAAGACATATCTCCTCGCACTGCCCCGAGAGGGAGCAAGCCAACCGCAACAAGGTAGATCTTAGATGCGTGGAGTGTGGAATCACTCATCTCTTTGACGATTACCCTAGACGAAAACCAGCCTCTAGTTCGGTGATCATGCCATAAGTCCCATTGGGTTTGTTTGGTGTTGAGACACTCAATGAGGAGGCCACGCCCATCCCATTGCATGTCATGATCATTGCACAGACAAAGCAGGCCGGCATATTGTTACCAAGGCCTAGCAACTTAGACACAGTCTCAATTGAAAAAAAGAGTCGTAGGCAAAGGAAAAAGAAACCAAATGCAAAGGTCGCGCTAAAAACGGGGAGTGCCACAAGGCTACTTATTAGAAAAAAGGTGAAAGACGTAGAGGCAAAAACGTTAGCTCCAAAGACATTTGAGAAGAGAAATGTGAAGGTCGGGAGTACCCCAACCCAAAGCGCTAACTTGAAGCTATCGAAAAAGTGAAGGAGTGGGTGAAAGAGACCCAAGAACACTTAAAAGACATTGAGCCCAAATTGGAAGATG
Organism: Lygodium microphyllum; assembly: GCF_053477565.2. Classification (NCBI taxonomy): domain Eukaryota; kingdom Viridiplantae; phylum Streptophyta; class Polypodiopsida; order Schizaeales; family Lygodiaceae; genus Lygodium; species Lygodium microphyllum. The sequence continues at coordinate 24,207,861 of NC_141151.1, forward strand.
AGATCAATGATCTCTCAAAGCATAAGCACGCCAGACTCACCACCATGACCGAAATCAAGAGATGCGACTGCACCACAAGCAGTGCTGCTTAGACAGAGCTCGAACACTATGGGCCAGTGAATCAGTCAAGTCCATTGGCCTGGGAATGTAGGATTTGAAGAAAAGCAAACAGCTACCAACATCCTCACCACACTAGTGACCACCCTTGTGATGCTAAGCCTAGGAAACCTACTTAGGCAGCATCCGACACTGTGGCAAGAGTTGAAATAGTGGGTTGATAGTTCGATGGAGCAAGTTGTTGCTATCTGCACAAACATGATGCAGAGACCCAAATAGCAAGTCTAATGATGCACTCAATGCCCAAATCCTTACAAGTTCAATGCTTTCTTGGAAGGCACGAAAATGCATGTTGTCTTACTGGTCTTAGCTCCTCTCAGAGATACCATAAGAAAGGGAATTGTAGACATAGGAGTAGGAGTTAGTGTGCTTAGCCATGTAGTACTCTAGGATTGGGGTAACTCGCATGTTGAGAATGCTAGGTTTAATGTCACACTCGCTAACGAAATGAAGGTAAGGCCATTTGAAGTGCTAAAGAAGTGGCCCTTGAAGATTGCAGGAGTCCAATTCTCTATTGACTTTATAGTCAAGAAGGGGATGGACTATGACATCCTGCTAAGCCAACCTTGGATGTGTAATGCATGGGTCATAGAGGACTAGAATAATAGTCTAATCTTCTTGAGCAATAGAACAGAAGCAGTGAGGGTAGAGATGGACACTTGGAAGACAACACCAGTTGACTTAGATGCTATCTCAGCCATGCTAAAGGGTGACTCCTAGATTAGAAAATCTTACGGGCCATTGACTAAGTATATCCCTTGTCCAAAAGATAAGCAAGATTGGATGCATGTACTAACCAATATCGATCTACCATTCTCAAACCATGAGGAGTACAAGCAGGTTGCTAAGGTAATTGGTTAGCCCAGAGATGAACCTTCATTGCCAGTCTACATGATGGCTAAAATCTCAAACAAGCGAGAACTCTTTGAGATCCTACAGCATCTGACAAAAAGCTAGCAAGCAATCCAACCACTAACATTATACCTCTCCAAGATCTCTTAGAAGAACCTAAGTGGCGATGGACCAAAGTGTGTGACTTAAACTTGATGTACAATTGGGCCTTAGTCACTGACAAAAAGGAGGAGTCTTATCAAGACTTAGGAGATGATGAGAAATTGGATGAAAATAGCTCTAACAATGAATACAATGACTGTTGTTCCCTTAGTGACCAAAGAAAAGGAGAGATGGATACCGTAAAATACAACATGAGGGACGAGTGATAGAACAGATACGAGCAGATGCCAAACCAAGCAAGAAGAATATTTTTAGGATCGAGAAAGGAGTCATGCACATGGATTGCGACCGCACATGGTTGGAGCACATAGGAGTGATAGATTACAAGTAAGCAGGCTTAGTCCAACCAAGTGCAGCACCAATATTCAGGATGGATTCACCCTCTAAGCTATGACCTCCATAAGAGACTCCCTCTTCTAGCGAAGACGGAGAGTTCGATTTTGAGTCGAAAGTAAGCTCAAATAGTGATCCTAAAATACCTCAACCTCCTAAGACTAGACGCACCAAAGGGGACCTTCCTGATCACCTAAGGCACCAAAGGCTGAAGGAGAAAAGGAGGAAGCAACCCAAGGAACCACTGGCTAATGAGCAAAGAAAGCCACAAGACCTACCAAAGTGATTCATGAAGTTCAAAAAAGGCGATAGAGTAGTGATCTTGCTAGGAACCAAATGCCAAGGGCAAGCTAACAAACCAATGGTAGAGGGACCCACCAAGGTCAAGGAGGTCAATTTAGCCAAGGACCCTGACCTGTCTTTATAGCCAATGACTTAACTGAGGAAGAGGAAGAAAGTCTCATTTCTCTCTTGCGAGAGTATATAGACGTGTTTGATTGGTCCATCGATGAGCTAAAAGGTATAGATCCAAGTGTAGTGACTCACAACATACCCATGACACTCAATGCAATGCTGGTCAAGCAGCGACCATATCCAATGAATCCCAAGCACGCTCACACTGTGAAAGAGGAAATCAATAAGCTATTGAGAGCAAGATTCATATATGAGATTGAGCACACTGATTGGATCTCACCCATAGTGATCGAGCTAAAAAAGAACAAAAATATCAGAATGTGCGTCAATTACAAGAAGGTAAACATTGCTACGAAGAGAGACAATTATCCATTGCCATATACACTGAGCACATGCTCGAGAGAGTGGCTGGTAAAGAAACCTATAGTTTCCTAGAGGGCTTCTCGGGATTCAATCAGGTGCAAGTGCATCATGATGATAGACATAAGACTGCATTCGCCGCTAAGTGGGGTGTCTTCGCCTATATAGTCATGCCCTTTAGGTTGACTAATGCACCAGCTACCTTCCAAAGACTCATGTGTGCCATCTTCAAGGACATGCTTAGGAAGGAGTTAGAGGTTTTTGTAGATGATGTGTGTGTTCAATCTACATGGAAGGAACACTTAGATAAGATCTAAGTGCTCTTTGAACGGTATCAGCTATATCATCTCTCACTGAACCCCTTGAAGAAGTGCTAGTTCTGGGTAAAGCATGGATGCATCCTAGGGCACGTGGTGTCGAAGAATGGCATTGCCACGGACTTATCAAAAGTCAAGGTTATTATTGATCTTCCACCACCATCCGATTACAAGGGAATTCAATGCTTCCTAGGCCACACAAGATACTATTGGCGCTTTGGGTTGAACTATGCATTAATTGATAAGCCTCTACAAAAGTTGCTAACTATATTCAAGTGGACCAAGGAATGCCAACACATGCATGAGAAATTGAAAAAGGCTCTAACCACTGCACCAATTCTACAAGCCCCAAACTGGACAATCACCTTCCATATTCGCATCGACGCTTTGAAATTCGTTGCAGAAGCTGTGTTGTGCCAACCTAGTGAACGCAACCTAGACTATCTAGTGAGCTTTGCTAGTAGACAACCCATGTATACAGAAATGAATTACTCAACAATAGAGAGAGAGGACTTAGCCATGGTATTTGCTATAAAGAAATTGTAGCATTATCTTTTGGCCACGCCTTTTACCTTCTTTGTTGACCATCAGGCATTGTTTTATCTTGTTAATAAACCTTGCACTACAGGATGCATTGCTCGATGGTTACTTCTGCTCCGTGGTGGTGCGCAAGAGGAAGCAACATTACATGGCTGACCATATGTCTCACATACCCACAAGAGAAGCCGTTAGACATGGTATCTCGAACGAATTGCTAGATGTGCATCTATTTCACCTATCTAGTGAGAGAGATTTATTTGGAATTGATTTGATGCCATATTGAACAGATGGCATAGTCCAAGTGCTTAAGCACGGATTCCTTGAACGACCTATTGAGAAGGCCTGACTTAGGCGACTCATCCTTAAAATCCAACCCTATCAGTTGATAGCATGCCAACTTTATAGAATGGGGCAAGACGGGTTGCTATGTAGATGTGTGTGCGAGTATGAAATGCATGACGTACTAGCAGTCGCACATGGCAAGATTGTAGGAGGGTACTTTAGCAGAGACACAACAGCCCGCAAGGTGCTACAATCTCAACTGTGGTGGCCTACTATCTTCCGAGATGCAGCACGATTCGTAAAACACTACAACGAGTGCCAACAGACCAAGGTTCCCATTCGCAAGGATCAGATGGAGCTAACCCCTATCATTGCAAGATAGCCCTTCAAGAAGTGGAAAATTGACTTCATTGGGCCGATTAGTCCTGCGGCATAGTATTCACAAGACAAATGCATCATCATTGCCACAAATTATCTCATGAAGAATGATCCTAGGACCAGTACCAAGTTCTTATGGGAGCAAGTGATCTCACAATTCGGTTGCCCCATTGAAATGGTCAGTGAGGCATGTAGTTCATTAATAAATGATCACTCATCTCCTGTCTCCGTTACATAGATTACGATAAGTTGAAACATACTTAAATTTACAAAAACATATTAGTATTCCTTACTATCCTCAAGAAAATGGCCAGGATGAGTCTACCAATAAAATCTTAGTGAACATCCTGACCAAAGTAGTATCTTCTTCGTGCAACGATTGGGATAACAAATTGGTAGTAGCCTTGTGGGCCTACCGCACAACCTATAAAATGCTTGTAGGACAAACTCCCTTTAGGTTTTCCTTTAAGACTGAAGCAATTCTACCTATAGAGTTCTTTGTTCCTAGCCTGAGAATCGCTCTTCAAGAGAGATAGGATGCAAAGGAAGCATGGACAAAGCGCCTAATTTGAGCTAGAATGCCTATCAAAAACTCGACTTCTAGCCACCCATGCACTAATATGTGAGAAGGCAAGATGCAAAAGCTAGTTTGACAAGCACATCAAGTAGCAAGATTTTTAACAGGGAGACTCAATACTCTTGTACTCAATCAAGGGTCATAAACAAAAGATGAAGTTTGGAGGGTTAGGGCCTTTCAGAGTCTGCACCATTAGTAGAAATCGATAATGTGGAACTCGAAACCCTAGAGGGAGAGGGCATAGGCTTCTTCAATGGCAGTCGCATCAAGAAGTACTACCCTCCCACACACCCATTACATGAGCCTCCAATGCTAGAGTCCCCTATCAATGTATGAGTGGCCACAATTACGAAGATTGAAGACGAGGATGAGAAAATAGTAGAACCAGCTTACCTAAGCATAACGGTCACTGCCAAGCACACAACCACCCTCAATGCACTAATCGATGAGAGAGGTGACTTTAATGTCCTAACTCACGATCATTGGACTCAAATTGGCAAACCGCAGTTACAACCCACTAATGCCAAACTTAGCCCATTTCGGGGTTGATCATATGCACTCTTGGGAAAGTGAAAAGTAGCAATCTCTATCAAGTCTAAGAGCATACCAATGATCTTCTATGTGTTGCCTAACACTAAAGGTGCAGGTACCGAATTGTTGTTAGGATGATGCACATTTAAAAAGCAAGCTCATTACAATGTCAACTATGGGTCCCAGCATATTCACCTCACCAAAGGCAATGTACGCATAGTCACTGCTTTCAGCAAGGGTTGCATGACTCCTTCAAACTCCACAAAGCCACCAACAGAGAAACCCACCGTCAAGTCTAAGGAGGGGGGTCGTGACCAGTCACAACCCGCCAAACCTCAACACATGCAAATCACTGGAGCCCAAGCTGTCCGAGGCCTACAAACCAAAGCTTCAATGGATACCTAAACATCAAGGCTTGCCACCTAAGAGCAAACTCCCACTACCCCACAAAGCTAAGAAACCTCACTTGAAACCTAGAAAGCTGAGACGAAACTATCAACATCGACAAACGATCAAGCCGTGATGGATCTCCAACCAACCAAGACCTTATTGCCAAGCTCAAGGCTATTACGAGGGTAATACATGAATATGGGTACCTAAAGCCAAGATGGCCAAGGGCACTACTCAAGCATCACCCTCAAGCTTGATCTCCCAAATCATCAAGACAAATCAACCACACATGCCATAAGAGACTTAGGCTGCGAAATCCATAGAACCTCAAAAGTCTAGGCCAGCAGAGCCTAAATCAAGCTATTGACAAAAAGTGTAGCCCACTACTCACAAGCTGCCTCAACCTAACCCCACTTGTGCCCTTGAGGCCTCAAAAGCATCTAGTAGCACAACACCCACAGCTCCAACCAAGGCCTTCGAACAAGAGGCCAAGCCACAACGTCAAGAGCAACCCAAGCTGCAACAGTCACGTGCTGAACTATCTAGTTTGGTCAAAACCCCAACCACTGATCGCCCTTAGATGCTCTTATGAGTAGAGATCAATTCTAACCCTCACAGTAGACTTAGCAGAGAATATAGGGGATGACTTGGTTTCTTGCCTTAGACGCTTGGATGCTACCGTTATGGCACTTGCTAAAAGCTACAACATGTTGAATTTAGGTCTTTTGAATGAGGCTATAGTCGTGAAAGTGCATACACTCCCTTGTTCTTGGGAAGATTTGGAATTTATATTCGTCAAGGCTTCCAAAGAAGTTGAGGAGCTAATTGCCACAAAGATCTCCAAAGAACACACACAAAAGTAATGCCTCGTTATGTCCTATGGCAAGAGCATTGTCCTTGCCATGGATAGAGAAATCAAGGAGTTAAAATAGCTTGCTGACACTAACTTCTCTTTCTTGAGGAAATGGTATGCTCTTCGGCTTCAATGGGAGCTGAAGGGCTACCAAATCATGAATAACGTTGAGCAACGACGTGCCATCAAATCCTTGGAGTATAACCCCACTTATGTAGCTCTAATCTCCTATAGGGTGTTGACCACCATTCGTAATGATTGACCCCTAGAAGACTACCTCCTAACCCACCCGTATTTAGATCGAATTCTAACCAAGGAAGAGTTACACATTGCTAGCAAGATCGACTCCAGTGACTTCCTTATGGATGTTCTATGCTTGGCTCAGGCGGAACTAAAGCACTAAGAAACATGTTGAATCCCCTTGACCTCTCAACCTCTAATCCTTGGAAGGATTCTTCTCATTCCCAAGGGGGGAGGGGGTAATAAGGTGAAGTAAGGTAAAACCAACATGTGAAATTAAACATGTAAGGGAAATGAAACACGCAATGAAAAATTTGAAATCTCGATCAACATCCAAAATAGATGAAAATTAACTTGTGATCGAGAAAAAGTGTCAGAAAATTTTGGAAATTAATAGAACTGCTCGAAGGAAATTTCTCTTTTTGTGCTTAAGCATGTTCTTCTTTCCATAAAAGCATGATCAACTCCTGCTTGTCTTCTAGTAAGAAAGTGTCTTAAGAATAGTAATGGTGAACCATGGTTTCATGACAGGAGCTAAAGATGGCAACACAACAAGATTGTGCCCACCGTCTTCCATTCACGGATGAGGAAAGAGTGAAGTATGGCCTTTTCCTCGAAAATCGCACATATAACTAGCTTAAGTTCCAAAGTATATGCAATATTGAAGAGATGGTAGCTAAGGAGGAGGCTACAAAAAGGTTTGTGGAGTAATGCAACCTAGCCAAGTACCTCGAGAAATTTGGACAAGAGCCTAACCACACCAATGCGTGGAATATTTGAGGACCTACAACACTGACATGGAATGTGGCACGATGACTATGGGGAGGGGAGAAGGAGCTAAGCAAGTTCAAATTCAGCTTAATCAGCCTTGGTGGAGAAGGTGATGGATCTAGAATCCAAGGTGGAAAGAAGATAGAAGTGAGACGTTTATGACATGTTGAACATGAAGAAGGAGCAAGTCTTGACAAATGATGGCATAAGCATTCAAGATATCCCCGTTAACCCCGAGTCAAGATGGCAAAAAATGAAGGAAAAAGCAGAAAAAGCATGGAAAAAGAGCAAAGACACGCACGCGACCGCTAAATCTAAGCCGAGACAAAAAGCACAATTTTAAATGAAAGGCGCCTCAAAAACTTGGAAAACTCTTGTAAAAGAGCACTAGGCTTCCTCATGTGCCATTTGTAAAATATTAGATGGGTGTAGGCTAAAGGCATAATGCTAGAAGAGTAAAATGGAAAAAGGTCCTTGCCACAATGGCCGGTCATGTAAAAAAGGGGATGGGTGCCCATGGATTTTAGGGCTTGTATATAAAGTTCAAATAAATGAATGGAAGCTCATTCTTTGGTGTGTGGCTAACAAGAGCTCTTATCTTCTTCTCTTCTTCTCTTCCTTCTTGCTTGTGTGTGCTCTTGAGAGAGGGAGTATGAGAGTGTGAGGGAGTCAGTGTGTGGGAGTGAGGGATCAAGAGGGTGAAGCTCTTCACCATCTCCTCTTCTCTTCTTCTCTTCTCTTCTCTTCTCTTTTCTTGCGCGCGCGGCTATGGAGGATGGAGCTTGGCGATGGAGGAGGCTTGAGGATGCTTGAGCTTGCATCAAGAATCGTGGAGCTACCAAGGTGTGTGAGGGAGGAGACTACTCACATCGACATCAAGGTAAGCTCACTACACTCGTAGGATCGACGGCGCGTCAGCTAGGTGAGAGATAACCATTAGAGCTCGCTTGAAACGCTTGAAGCAATAAGCGGTCCATGGGTCTTGGCGGTTGAGCGTGAGCTCCCTCTACATTTTGGTTCCGTTTATCGGGACCAACGGATTCAAGCTTGAGCACTTGTGCGCCTCATATCGAGCATCGAAATAGGAGATTCATCCCCAAAACGGAGCTTGAGATAGGTAGGAAGTTTGGGTGTTTTTGATCTTCAAAGACAAGTAAGTATTTTGGGACATTTTGTGTGTTTGATGATTGGAAAACATGGAGAAATTATTTAATTTTTTTGTTTTCGATTCTTTTTGTGTTTAGAGTAGGCTAACATTAGGAAATCGCACCCGAGAGGCATAGGGTTTGTTGCTGTAAAACAGGGAGAAAAATGGGGAAAACAAGTGGAAAATGGAGGAAATGCTCATTCGAATGTGTAGGAATCATAAGGAGAGTGATCGGTAACCAACAGGGGTATAAGTTCTTGGAGGGCAAGGAAATTCTCATTTGCAACTAGTTGAGAGTGAGAGAAAGAGAGAGAGAGAGAGCTTGGGTGACCCATTTCGATCGATCAGTGCAAGGAGTTACGTTGCTATCGGTGATCCCCAGGTATATAGATCTCTTCCCCATCACTCCAACATCATTCCTGTTGAATCTTGTAGCTTGGAATAATCAATACCTTAAGATTTTTTACGATTTCATGCTCGAAAGTGCGTTTGGGTCGGCGGGATTGGACATCCGATCTAGTGTCCGATTCTCAGAATTGAACGTCCGATTCTGAGCTGTCCGATTGAGAATCAAACAGCTCAAAATTGAACCCACTTGGTCTGATTCTGAGAATCGGACCACTAGTAAATCGGACACACCCTTAGGCAGAAAAAAGAAAACATAAAAAATTGACCCCCGCGACCGACTGGAAGTGCAACCCGCTCTAGGACAACATAGCAGATGTCTTGTAGGTAGTTCCTGATGTAGGAGTCATGACTAAGGGATAGGGGGACAGTGCTGGAGCACTCCTCAATGACCTGATGCGTTGAGAATGGAAATCCAATCGTAGGACCTGTGATCGACCCAACAGCAAGAAGCAGCGCAGACCCTAGAATCCATTAGAACGGCCAGGACTTGAGCGACGATGCTTATCAGGCCCGAGACGAGACAAGAGGGCATAAGGCATATAGAGATTGTTTGCCGCACTCACATTGAATTCCGCACTTGAAGTAAACATAAGAAAGCTGAAAGCCTGATTGACCACAAGTGCACGAGAAATGACACACACTGAGTGATCATAAATTGAGACATAGACAAACCATCAAAGCGTAGAGTAGGACCAAGCAAGGAGCGCCAATGACGTGGATTTGTCAAGTCTATTCAGCCTGATCGACAGCTTAGTGGAGCACGAGAACTTGATCGTGGCGAAAGAGAGCTCAGACCATCGATCTAATGAGGAGCTCGATTTGAACGTATTCCCAGATGTTATTCAACAGAGCTGGTGAGCAGTTACGACGCGCACGCCTGGTACGAGCACCGCGACAGGACAGCAAACACAATCATCGCAGATCTAGAAAAGGAGAGAAGACTAGCCTATAAAACATTGCAAAGCACAGCCGAGTACAATAGGGATCAGCATGCTAGGAACCAAAGGCAAAGCATGGAGCTGCATGAGGTGCAATGAGTCTGAACTTAGCTGGCCGAAACCGAATGGACCATGAGAGAGCACTAGAGGGAGACTTGACGTTGAGTGAGCTTCTCATGAAGCGGTTGCTCGATAATACAGCAACAGAGCAGAGTGCCACCGCACTAGCGACGTCGCTACTCGCAGGATTAGGAGCAAGCCAAGGCTCAATGAGCCATGCCAAAATACTGATTGTTGCCAAGCAACTCGATAAGTACCAACCTCATGACGACACATATAGCTTTGTTGAGCAGTTTGAGCAAGTCTATGAAGCCAACGGCCTCAACGACCAAACTCAACGCTCGCAAGCATTCGGGCTTTGCCTAAGCGAAAAGGGTAGGACCTGGTATACAAGCTTAGATGCTGCAGAGCATGCCAATTTCAATAGCCTCAAGGATCTCTTCATTAAGAGATTTGCCGGGCCTGGATACTCCGATAATCTACTAGTACGCTTAATGAACGTCAAGCAGAAAGAGAAGGAGGACATCCGCGACTACGTAACCCATGTGAGGAGCCTCTTCAAGAGAATCTCTATGGGCGAGCGACCGACTGAAAGAGTAGTTTCGACTGTGTTCATCAGCGGCATTCGGGACGAGGAGTTATATAAGGCTTTGGCAGGCAATTCGAGCTTGTAGCGAGACGTGATAGCTAGAGTGTTTGAGGAAGCCATCAGAGTCGATGATCAGTTGAAGGAGCGGAACTCTAGGAGCTCGAATCTAGAGACCAACAAGCGAAGGTCAAAGAGAGCATCAACCTCTAGTGAGTGATCAATCCCATCATCCCAAGATAAGGGGAAAGCCACTGAGACAGACCAAGGCTTCGCTGATGTCAAGATGGAATTAGCCAAGTTGCAAGACATGTTGAGACAACCAACGCACCCGCACGTGCAATGCATGTACTATGGCGAAAACCACTTGCCGGTCGAGTGTCAAGACCCTAGGTCAAGACCTTGTGCTAACTGCAGTAGGTTCGGCCATGATGTCACGCATTGTAGATTACCAAGAAGACTTCCGTACTCACAACCCTTCGGCCAGCCTTACCTAGCGAACAGGCTGCATCCATTCTTTGGAAGGGAAGCCCCATTGGCTCTTCCCGCGCCTAACGATATGAAACCAGTCATCCCTAGAATGGACATAAACCCTACAGGCATTCCTAGACCGCCTGGTCCTTACATGACCCATCCACCAAGCGACGCTCCAGTCCACTACGTGGAAGAGCTGAATGAGGAAGAGACCTACATATACCCTTACATCTTGCACGACGACGAGGGCAATGCGGTCCTCATGGATTATCGACCCGTGCCGATGATGGCGTTAGGAAGGGGACAAGGTAGAGGCCTAGGGGGGCAAATGTAGGATCCAATCATATGTTGGACTTGTGGTCACCCAAGTCATGTTTCATCACGCTGCCCTGAAAGAGAGCAGTAGAACAGAGACAAGGTTGACCAAAGGTGTGTAGAGTGCGGAATCACCCATCTCTTCGTGGATTGTCCAAAGCAAAAGCCATCTTCTAGCTCATCCAACGTACCATCTGTCCCATTGGGGCTGTTTGGTGTCAAAAACCTCGATGGGGAGGCCACACCTATCCCATTGCGGGTCATGACCCTAGCCCAAATGAAGCAGGCCGGCATCTCTTTGCCAGAACCTAGCAATCTGTCCCATTGGGGCTGTTTGGTGTCGAAAACCTTGATGGGGAGGCCACACCTATCCCATTGCGGGTCATGACCTGAGCCCAAACGAAGCAGGCCGGCATCTCTCTGCCAGGACCTAGCAATCTTGACGCAGCCTCGATAGGAAAAAAAAGTCGTAGGCGGAAAAAGAAGAGATCGGAAGCTAAAGTCGCACTAAAAACCGAGAGTGCTACAACTCTGCCTGCTGGAAAGAAGGTCTCTGATGCAGAGGCAGAGAATTCAGTCCCTAAGACGGCTGAAAAGGGAAGCGCTAAGGTAGGCGAATACCCGTATCCGAAGCGACAATTAGAGGCCATAGAAAAAGTGAAGAAATGGGTAAAGGAGGCTCAAGAGCATCTCAAGGATGCTGAGCCCATCATAGAGGACAAGATCGATGATCTCTCCAGTATGAGCACGCCAATATTACCTCCTCAACCAAGGTCGAGAGATGCAACTACACCACAAGCAGTGCCGCTAAGAACCAAGCCTTGACGCTACAGGGCCACAGATCAGTCACGGCTATTGGCCAGGACAATCCAGGTTAGGGGAGAGATAAGCACACAACGATCTCCTGACCACGCTAGTGACCACCCCTGTAACACTTTGCCTAGGAGATCTGCTTAGGCAGCATCCTAACCTATGGCAAGATCTTAAGCAATGAGTTGAAGGGTCACGAGAGCAGGTCACGGCAAACCCTCAAGACAATGACGCAGAAATGCAAATACTGAGCTTGATGCTACACTCTATGCCTAAATCCTTGCACGTCAATGCCTTCTGGGAAGGTTCCGAGACGCATGCGGTCTTGCCGGTTTTAGCCCTAGGTGACACAACAAGAAAGGGAATCGTAGACATGGGAGCTGGGATTAGTGTGCTTAGCCACGCAGTGCTTAAGACTTGGGAAAACCCGCCTGTCGAAACTGTTAGGTTTAATGTCACGTGAGCAAATGGTATGAGAGTGAAGCCATTCAGGGTACTTAAGAATTGGCCAGTGAAGATCGCAAGTGTCTAGTTCTCTATTGACTTTATAGTCATGAAGGGAGTGGACTACGATATCCTATTAGACCAACCCTGGATGCGCAACGCTAGAGTCATCAAAGATTGGGGTAACGACTTGATCTTCCTTGGCAATAGAACGAATGCCGTAAGGATAGAGATGGAAACTTGGATAACCTCACCAGTCGACCTAGATGCCATCTCTGCTATGCTCAAGGGTAATACTCTGGTCAAGAAGTCTTATGGACCCTTGACTAAGTATATCCCATGCCTAGAGGATGAGCGGGATTGGATGCACGTTCTCGCTACAATCCACCTGCCATTCTCAGATCATGAGGCATACGAGCAAGCCATCAAAACGATCGGCAAGTCTAACGAAGCACTCTTTATACTAGTCTACATGATGGCAGGAAGCCTCCGTGGAAAGCCTAAGCCTGTCACCTTCCAAGTACCATCCAACAAAAGGGAGCTCCAGGGGATACTGGAATACCTAACGGACAAGCTAGCTGGCAATCTAGCTGTAAACTTCAAACCACTCCAGGATCTCTTAGAAAAATCCAAGTGGCAATGGACCAAGGTGCATGATTTAAACCTCATGTATAACTGGGCCCTAGTTTCTGACCAACGACACGAGACATACCAAACCCTAGGAGACGACGAGCAGTCGGATGACAAAGATTCTAGCGACGAATACGAAGACTGCCAATCCTTCAGTGATGAGAGCAAGGGTGAAGTAGATACCATAGAATACAACACTGAAGGACAAGAAATTGAGGAGATACGAGCAGACTCCAAGCCGCAGAAAAGGCAGACCTTTAGGGTAGAGCGAGGAGTCATGCGCATGGAATGTGATCGCGCTTGGTTGGAACACGTAGGAGCCATAGACCTTGAGCTTGCAGGCCTAGCCCAGTCAGGAACGACATCAGTACTTAGGACTAAATCACCATCTGAACTACGGCCACCAGGGGAGACCACCTCTTCTAGCGAAGACAGAGGGTTTGACTCTGAAACGGAAGTTAGTTGGGATAGTGATCCAAAGATCCCTAGGCCGCCCACGACCAGACGTACTAAGGGGGACCTACCCATCCACCTGAGGCGCAGACGGTTAAGGCAGGAAAAGGCAAAGAAACCCAGGGATACATGAACAGAAGAATAGTGAAAGCCGCAGGACCTCCCTAAACGCTTCACAAAATTCAAAAAAGGGGATAGGATAGTGGTTCTATTAGGTGCCAAACGTCAAGGGCAGACAAGCAAACCAATCGAGGGACCAGCCAAAGTCAAGGAGGTAGACTTAGCCCAGGAAGGGAAAACACCCCGACCAATATTCATTGCCGATGACTTGACTGATGAAGAAGAAACGAGTCTTGTTGCTCTCTTGTGAGAGTATATAGACGTGTTTGCCTGGTCCTTAGAGGAGCTTAAGGGGGTAGATCTGAGTGTCGTGACTCACAACATACCCATGATGCCAAATGCAATGTCAGTCAAGCAGCGACCGTACCCTATGAATCCAAAACACGCTCATGCTGTCAAAGAGGAAATTGACAAGCTGATGAGAGCTGGATTCATTTACGAAATTGAGCACACAGACTAGGTATCGCCCATAGTCATTGTGATGAAGAAGAATGGAAAAATCCGAGTGTGCGTCAATTACAAGAAGGTGAGCGCTGCTATGAAGAGGGACAACTATCCATTGCCGTACACCGAGCACATGCTTGAGAGGGTGGTAGGCAAGGAAGCCTACAGTTTTGTGGACGGGTTCTCAGGATACAACTAGGTGTAAGTGCATCCTGCGGATAGGCACAAGACTGCCTTTGCCACTGAGTGGGGCGTCTTTGCATACATAGTCATGCCCTTCGGGTTGACCAATGCCCCTGCCACTTTCCAACGTCTCATGTGCACCATCTTTAAGGACATGCTTCGCAAGGAGTTAGAAGTCTTTGTTGACAATCTCTGTGTCCACTCGACCTGGATCAAACACTTAGACAAACTCCGCGTAGTCTTTGAGCGGTGTCGCTTGTATCGTCTCTCCTTGAACCCCTTAAAGTGCCAGTTTTGGGTAAAGCATGGATGCATCTTAGGATGTGGCGTCGAAGAACGGCATTGCCCCACTAATTTCTCGAAGGTCAGGGTTATTGTTGACCTTCCACCCCCAATTAATTACAAGGGGGTTCAATGCTTCTTAGGCCATACAGGGTACTATCGGCGGCTTGTACTGAACTATGCACTGATCGCCAAACCATTGTACAAGCTACTGATTGTCTTCAAGTAGACCGAGGCATACCAACGAGCATACAAAGAATTGAAAAAGGCTCTGACAACAGCACCAATTCTACGAGCCCCAGATTTGACCATTACCTTCCACGTGCACATCGATGCTTCTAAGTTTGCTGGGGGGCAATGTTGTGCCAACCTGGTGAGCACAACTTAGATTATCCAGTGTGCTTTGCTAGAGACAACTCACTGAGACGGAAATGAACTACTCGACAATAGAAAGAGAGGGATTAGCCATGGTGTTCACTGTGAAGAAATTCCAACATTATCTATTGGTCACACCCTTCATCTTTTTCGTGGACCATTAAGCCCTGCTATATTTAGTAAACAAACCTTGTGCTACAGGACGCATAGCTCGATGGCTCTTTTTGCTCTTGGAATTCGATTTCTCTGTGGTTGTGCGGAAAGGAAAACAGCACTACATGGCTGACCATATGTCACGCATTCCCATGGGGGAAGCCGCTGGACAAGGCATCGTTGATGAGTTACCTAACGCCCATCTATTCCACCTGCCCAGTGATAGAGATTTATTTAAGGCTGATCTAACGCCATATTGGGCGAACGACATAGTCCAAGTGCTTGAGCACGGACTACTGAGTGACCAATAGAAAAATCCCGACTTAGATGCTTGATCCTTAAGATCCAGCCCTATCAGCTGATTGCAGGCCAACTCTATAGGCTGGGGCAAGACGAATTGCTGCATAGATGCGTGTGTGAGCATGAGATGCATGATGTGCTCTCGGAGGCGCATAGCGGCATTGCGGGAGGACACTTTAGCGGAGACACGACAGCACAGAAGGTACTGCAGTCTCAACTATGGTGGCCCACGCTTTTCCGCGATGCCACGTGATTCATCAAGCATTGTGACGAGTGCCAATAGACAAAAGTCCCGATTCGCAAGGTTCAGATGGAATTGACCCCAATTATTGCCCGACAGCCCTTCGAGAAATGGGGAATCGACTTCATAGGACCCATCAATCCTACGACGCAGTACTCACAAGCCAAGTACATCATTGTGGCCACGGATTACCTCATGAAATGGGCAGAGGCAAGAGCCACACTTAAAAACGACGTTAGGATGACTGCCAAGTTCTTATGGGAGCAAGTGATCACGCGATTCGGCTACCCCATCAAACTGATCAGTGACCAGGGCACGCACTTCATCAACGAAGTGATAGCGCATCTCTTGTCCACCTTTCTCATTATCCATCGCAAATCATCGCCATACTACCCTCAGGCGAACGGTCAGGTAGAATCCACGAATAAGATTCTCGTCAATGTCCTGACCAAAGTAGTCTCAGCCTCACGCAGTGACTGGGACAACAAGCTTATGGCAACTTTGTGGGCTTACCGTATAGCTTATAAAACGGCTATCGGTCAAACCCCGTTCAGGCTAATCTATGGAACAGAAGCAATCCTACCCTTAGAATTCTTTGTTCCTAGCCTGAGAATAGCCCTTCAAGAATGATGGGAAGGGAAGGAGACATGGACGCAACACCTGGTCGAGCTTGAATGCCTATCAAAGACCCGTCTTCTAGCCACCCATGCACTTATATGCGAGAAGGCCCGTCGCAAGAGTTGGTTTGACAAGCATGTCAAGCAGCGTGACTTTGAACAAGGCAACTTAGTACTCCTCTACTCCGTTAAGGGATATAAACAGAAAATGAAATTTCGAGGCCTTGGACCCTTCAAAGTTTGTGCAATCAGCCGCACAAGCAATGTCGAACTCGAAACCTTAGATGGTGAGGGAATAAGCTTCTTCAATGGCAGTCGTGTCAAGAAGTACTACCCTCCCACCCATCCTTTGCACGAGCCCCCGATGTTAGAACCGCCTGTCAAAGTACGAGTGGCCACAATCACTACGATTGATGACAAGGATGAGGAAGCCGTAGAGCTCGCATACCTCCACATAACGGTCACTGCAAAACAAACATGCGCTTTCAATGCTTTGATCGATGAGGGAGCAGACTTCAATGTCCTAACTCACGATCATTGGACCAAACTTGGCAGATCACCACTTCAGCCCACGAATGCTAAATTAAGCCCATATGGGGCCCATCCCTACGCACTCCTCGGCAAGTGCAAAGTAGCCATTTCTATCGAGTCTGCAATTGTCGCAATGATTTTTTACGTGTTGCCGAATGCAAAAGCCACAGGCACGGAGTCACTACTAGGGCGCACTTTCAAAAAGCAGACTCATTGCAATGTTGATTATGAGTCGCAGCGCATCCACCTCGCAATAGGCAACGTTTGCATTGTCACCGCTTTCAGTAGCTGCACGACTTCATCACCGTCCGCAAAGCCATCGATAGAATTCTCCATGACCAAATCTACGGAGGGGGGTAGTGCGCAGCCGCCACCTCCCAGTGTTCAGGAATTACAACCCACAGTAGCAAAACATCAAGCTCAACCGCCTAGATTTCAATGGAAGCCCAAATAGCCGCAACCGCCACCTAGGAGTCGACACTCCTATCCTCGTAGGACCAAAAACTCTAGCCCTAGGAGGCCAAGACGCAATCACAGAAAGCACCGCATGATCAAGCAACGATGGGTCCCTAAAGCCCTCTTACGTGCACAAGGTTACTACGAGGGAAATACCAGGCTGTGGATCCCTAAGGCCCACACGGCCAAAGGGACCATTCATACACCGCCCTCAAGCTTGATCAAACCGCATCCCATGAACCCTCAAAACCACAAGCCACAGTGCTCTCCTAAACCACAACCATCCGCCTCATCCACGCCTAGGCCCAAGAAAGTCCCCAAGCCTACCGGCCCGAACCGCAAGCTCTGTCACAAGAGTCATCACCCGCCGAAGTCAATCCGCCTCCCCAACTCCAACTTGAATGCAACAGCCCGTCCATCATGGCTGCTCCTAATCCACTTAACATCCAAGCGGCCCAACCACAAACTCACGAACCCTCCCAACTGCCCATCTTCGTTGTCAAAAGCTCTTGTTCTGTCAAATCTCGACCACCTTTCAGCCTTACGCCCTTCTATGAACGAAAATCCTTTCTAGCGCTAGCCGTTGACCTCGCTGAGGACACCGAGGATGACGTGGTGGAATGCATTAAACGACTCGATGCCACCTTCACTGTCGCTAGCCCTCAGCTACGACCGCTTGGATTTAGGTCTATTAGAAGAACCCTTTGCACGGAAGTGCGCAATATGCCTTGCTCTTGGGAGACCTTTGAATTCGCATTTGCAAAAGCTTCTCGCTTTGCTGCTGAGTTGCTCAACATCGAGATCCCAAAGAGCAAGCCATTAAACAACGTCTCATCACATCCTACGATTAGCGAACCACTTCTGCTATCACTGATCAGGAAATCACAGAGTTATCCAAGCTCGATGATACTGACTCCACGTTTTTGAAGCATTGGTACACTCTTAGGCTATAATGGGAAGTTGAGGGGTGTCGCATAATGACCAACGCTGAGCAGCGCCGCGCAATCAAAACAGCAGAGTACGATCCCACTTACGTCGCGCCAACCTCATATCGAGTATTAACCACTATTCATGGCCGACCCATGGAAGAGCACATCAAGGGGCATCCCTACCTTAACCATCTCTTAACAGAGGAAGAACTCCACATTGCTAGTCGCGTCAATTCTGGCGATCTCCTAACCGATGTTCTAACATACATCACGCACGTGGTATCCGTCCATTCAATTTAGATCGTGAAGCTCAGCTAGAATACAACCCCAACTTCTATGCTTGGCTCCTGCGCAAATAGACCGACGCTCTGTATGCTGAATGCCCTTGTCCTCTCAACCTCCAATCCTGGGACGGATTCTTATCGTTCCAAAGGGGGAGGGGGTAACATGGAATTTAAAAAGTGAACCAAGTATGAAATTTCAATAAAAGTTAAAACGCAATGGTAAAATGTAATGGTAAAAGTCTGAAAATAAAAGTTAAGGCTATATTCAAAATATTTCAGATCAATAAAATATGCTATGCTTTTCTTCTTTCAGCAAGTTACGTGTCAAAAAGCACTAATAGTGGAAATGGTTGAACTTGCAGGCATCTATCATGGCAAGCTAGGACAAGGCTGGGAAGCTCCCCTTCTCGGAGGAGGAGCAAGCGAAGTACGGGCTCACAGTGGAGACTAGAGCCTTTAGCCAATTGAAGTTCCGTCACATCTTCAACCTTGAAGGTGTGGCCATCGAAGAGCCAACAGTGCGCCAGATTATAGACCAGTGCCATCTGCAGAAATACCTAGAAGTAGTGGGCCAAAGGGTGGATTACACCCAGTGAGTCGACTTTTTGCGCACCGTTAACAGAAATAGAGGCACCATCACGGTGCGTGAGAATGAAGCCACCCGGCAAGTATAGATTGAGCTGACCTCGAAATTGGTGGAGAGGGCATTAGGGCTGCCAAATAAAGTGGAAAGAAAGCCGAAGAGGGACATCTATTCCACGTTGGGAATGGACAAGGTGAAGGTCCATACCAACAATGGGATTAGCTTGGCAGGCATCCCAAACCCAGATATCTAGCTGCAAGCAAAATGGTGCATACTTTGTTCTCGAGCCAGAGGTACAACACCATAATGAGCCTGATCAATGTGCCTCTACTCGACAGCATTGCGGCACAATCACTGGATGAGGTAAACCTGAATGGGTTTGTGAGGAGAACCATGGAGGCTTCAGCTAAGACTCTAGCAACGGGAGGAAGAGCCGCTGGAGGAGAATCCCCATCGTCCAGATCAAAACAAGGCATCGTCCTCCAAGGCCTCAATCATAGGGTTTGGAGGCGTCCTTACTGCCATAATCTGAGAAGCACTAGGGAAAGGACGGGAAGAAGAAGATAAGAAGGGAGACAAAGAAGGAAGTGACGAGTCACCGTCACAATCCCCACCTCACACAGAAGAACAGCACAGGTCTTCAGATGAAACAGAGACTGGCAAAGACGAAGAGGGAGAGTCCTAGGGCAGCCCACAGAGGCACACAAAACAAAGAATGAAAGCCCTACATGGAAAGAGAGAAGAAGAGCGCAAGAAAAAAGAAAAAGAAGATCTGGAGAGGGCTCGGAGAGAGTCGCTCAGGGATGAGGAGGAGAGAAAAAAGAATAAGCAAGAGGAGGCAAGATTAGCTGAGATGGAATAAAAGAAGGCAGAGGAGGAGAGGAAGAAGACTGAAGAGGAGTTGAGAAGAAAGGAAGAGGAAGAAATAGCACTGGCCACCCGTCGCTCCATTGAGGAGCAACACAAAAGAGATGAGGAGGACGCAAAGAGCCCACGCAGAACAGAAGCACCTGGTTCCAGTACCAGTGTGCTGAAAATCACACCCCCACCCCCAGTAGAAGGAAAAGGCAAAGAATCAATGGCACCAATTCCCTCTCTCTTTGTACCTACCACACCAGCCACTCTCATCACGACAACTCCCACTACCACCGCCACCCAAGGCTCCACTCCCAAGGTCGATCTCAGCAATGTCTTGGAGTGGGTGCAGTTTTTGGTTGACAAGTGGATGGGCCAAGGAGGAGGAGAGGTCACACCCTTTACACCCGGAACTAAGAGACCTATAGCTGCTAATGCAGAGTCGCAAAGGGACCCAAAGAGACAAAAAAACAGAAACTTCCACCACCTCCGTCCCCACAACAGGCATGCCAGCACAAGAATATGATGAATACGTGAAGCAGCTACTAGCTCAGCTGGAAAAGGCAAAGGAAGAGAAGAAAGCAGCGACTGTTGAGTTGGAAGCTGAGAAAGAGGCTAGAGCTACCTTCCAGCTGGAAACAACGAGGCAGCTAGCCACAGCTCAGAGAGAACTACATGAGCTGAAAGGGCAGCTCCAGGAAAAGGAGGATGCGGAAGCTGAGTATGAGACCAAGGCTAGTGAAGACGCCGAGGTCATGGCATCTTTAAGACAGCGAAATGATGAACTTGTAGGATTTTGCGAGGATCTGCAGGCCCAGGGGGAGAAGATCCAAAAGGCTGCAGATGACCTGGAAGTGGTACGAGAAGAGAGAGCTCATAGGTATGAGCAAGAGATAGAAAAGTTAAAACAGGAGCTGAGTGCGGAGCAAGAGAAACAGGTACAGCTGAAGAAGGACATGCAAGACCAAGAGCAGTGACTAACAGTGCTAGCTCAAAGGCAAGGCGAGAGTTTGGAGGATATGAGAAAGAGGGCCGAGGAGTGGGCCGCTCACAATGAAAGGTGGGTGAAGACTCTCGCCCGATGCCTAGGACAGCTGGAGAAAGATAAACTGATGGCGGAAAGCAGGGTAGGTGCCGTCTCCATGAGCTTCAATGCTCAACAACGTGCTTTCATTACCACCTTGCTAGACGTAACAGTGCCAAAAGACAATGAGACCGTGGAAACAGCCTGCAAGAAACTAGGCATGGCATGCAGAGCACTAAAAGCAGGACTATAGCTTCCGGCTCGAATGACAAGAGCCAGCCTAAGCCTGGAAGAACAACATAATTCACTACTAGAGGCAAGGCTATCTCCCCAGGAGATAGACTCATTGGGCTTCACAGCAGAGGCAGTGCAGCAAGAGCAACGGCAAGAGGGGGATGAGACCGACTTCAATTTCAAAATGGGGCCTCAAGAGGAGGAGTTGGTCCATCCACCCCCTTTACCACCACCAGAAGACCAGCCGCCCACTGACCCATCCGCAGAGAGAGCAGCCGCTCAAGAAGAAAGGCAGAGGAAGCTTATTGAAGAGGTTAGGGCTAAACAGAGGGCTCGGCCAGTGATAGCGGCCGCAGTGCCAATTCCGTCCACCCTATAAGAGCGCCCTGCGCGCTTCCAAGCAGACATCACCACCTGGGAGCAGCAGGAGCTGAATAGACAACCCTAAGACTTCACTTTCAGCTTCCCCATGAACTTAAGAAGAGTTTTACCCTTTAAAGTGATGGACGAAGTCATAGGTGTCGCTGGAAGGCTAAGAGATACGTGGTTGCTGGAAAGAGAGCAGCATCCAACTGTATGGAGCAATGTAGATAGCGAATACTGGCAGAACAAGGTATTCAGACTGCTAAGATCTATGCCAAGATTTGAAAGCCAGCCTCTGTGGAGGAGAAGGCTATGTTTGATGAATATGGACACTTGGATGACCTTTTGCAATGCACTCCCCTTCGAGCGTAATGATCCCACTCACATGCCGTACCCTCGGAGGATTGGAGTTGATTTTGACCCAAGTGCCCATGGAAGGTATGATTTCCCAATCATCTACAACCCTAATTGTACAAATTACGAGGATGCTCTTACCTTCACCCCTAGCAATCTATGTAATGCCATTGTGCACTTCCTAGACACATTCTCCTCTTGCCCTGACCCAGTATTTATCACCACTTGTAATTACCTTCGCCTACTTAAAATTCTCCTTAGGATAGATCCCACTCCACAAGAGCGCAACTTACCCCCTCTCTTCTTCGATCCTAACATGATTGATAGCTGTGCCATGGCCCGTCTCATGATGCGAGCTACGCTCCTACCCTCGTTTTGCCTAGCCCTTTTAGAGGATATGAGCGACAGCCGATTTTCGACTTGTAATCATCCCTTCCTCTCCACCACCACACTCCAAACCCGCCTCGATCTACATAGATATATGCAAAGCCGACCCTTCCTTAATAGATCCGGCAAATCCCAACCTTCTTCCCAACATGATCAGAGTGAGAAACAGTAGCCATATCCTCCTCTATAACTTCTTCTCTTATTAACAAAATATTTTTTTTAAAGAGAAGAAAAGAAAAGAAAAGCAAAGAACGTACAAAAAGAGAAAAGCTAAGAAAGAAAGGCAAAGCAGAAAGCATGACAACACAAGCACTCACTTGTAGAAGCACCCATTCACCACATAAGCACTATCACTGCACCTAGGGGTTCTCAAGTTAGGCGTGCCTGGTGGCTTCGGTTGGCCGGCTCTGCTCCTAACCCCCTAGCCCCTTTTGCTCCCCCACTTCACCCTTAGGGCACATCAAGGGCAGGACCTACCTAGGGAGGTAACACTCGCCTATGGTTAGACCTGTCGCCCTAAGCCACTTGCACCGCACCTCCCTCGGCACAAAAAGGATCCTCAAGTGTGGAACATCACCCAGGCTCGCCTGTGGTTAGACCCACCTCCCCATTCCACTAGCACAAACACAGTACACTAACATGCTACGATAGACACTCCCCTTAGGTAGAGCACAGCATCTTCTCCTGTCAGGCATCACAGAAAGCAATAAACCACCAACTTCGGAGGCCTCGTCAACCACTCGCTATCCATTTAACTTCTCCGATAACCATCCTTCCTCATCTTCCACGAGCACCTAAATCTCCACGTGACCCTCCCCTTTACATCATCATTTGTCCAACTGCCTACCACTCTACAACAACACAGAAGTGCCATGGGACTGGCACCCATCTAGGAGGGGGTAATATTATTATTCATGGGTGGAGACTACTTAAGGGAGTAGAGGGAATGCACTTTCTTGAATTATAAAGGATTTTTCCTGGAGTGTTTCTTTTTGGAATCCACCAACTTTGCTATACAGAGAATTTTCTCACTAGTGATTGTTCTTGCCTTAGTGTGTCCATCCTCGATGACATATATTTCATAAGGTGCCCCGAGTCAAGATGGCAGAAAATGAAGGAAAAAATAGAAAAAGCACGGAAAAAGAGCAAAGGCACGCAGGCTAAATGAAAGGCGCCTCAAAAACTTGGAAAACTCTTGTAAAAGAGCACCAGGCTTCCTCCTGTGCCAATTGTAAAATATTAGACGAGTGTAGGCTAAAGGCATAATTCTAGAAGAGTAAAATGGAAAAAGGTCCTTGCCACAATGGCCGGTCATGTAAAAAAGGGGATGGGTGCCCATGGGATTTTAGGGCTTGTATATAAAGTTCAAAAAAATGAATGGAAGCTCATTCTTTGGTGTGTGGCTAACAAGAGCTCTTATCTTCTTCTCTTCTTCTCTTCCTTCTTGCTTGTGTGTGCTCTTGAGAGAGGGAGTGTGAGAGTGTGAGGGAGTCAGTGTGTGGGAGTGAGGGATCAAGAGGGTGAAGCTCTTCACCATCTCCTCTTCTCTTCTTCACTTCTCTTCTCTTCTCTTTTCTCGTGCGCGCGGCTATGGAGAATGGAGCTTGGCGATGGAGGAGGCTTGAGGATGCTTGAGCTTGCATCAAGAATCGTGGAGCTACCAAGGTGTGTGAGCGAGGAGGCTACTCACATCAACATCAAGGTAAGCTCACTACACTCGTAGGATCGACGGCGCGTCGGCTAGGTGAGAGATAGCCATTAGAGCTCGCTTGAAACTCTTGAAGCAATAAGTGGTTCGTGGGTCTTGGCAGTTGAGCGTGAGCTCCCTCTACAATCCCTTACCCAAAAATCAGAATTAAGCAAAAGTCATCCATTCCCTCTTCTCCAGCCAAAGGTACAACTCCCTCATGCATAGAATCAGTGTGCTCGTGCTGGAGAGCTTGGCAGCTCACTCGTTGGATGAAACAGACTGGAATGGCTACGTGCGGAAAACCATCTATCAATCCGTTAAGGCACCAGACCTGGGAAGCAATTCGATTGTGGGGAATCCTCGACATCAAAGGGAGTTGAGAGAAAGAAACCGTCATCCAAAGCCTCATTTATCGAGTATGGGGGAATTTTGACTGCTCTCATCCAGGAAGTAGTAAAGAAGGTGTAGAATGGAGAGGAATGAGCTGATGAAACACTTGGAAGGTCACCTCCCCATCATGAACAAGAATATTCAAGCGAGAGAATGATTAGTGAGGAGGAGGAAGAACCAAAAGCCTAGTCCAACAAAATAAAACCAAAAAATCCCAAGAAAAAGACGAGGCAAGAGAAGGCACACTTGTAAAAAGCTAAGAAAGAGTCGAAGAAAGAGGCAGAGCAAAGGAAGAAGAGAAAGAAGAGTCCGAGAGACTAGAAGAAGAATTGAAAAAAATCAAAGAGGAGAGGAAAACAAAGGTGGTTGTGAAAAGGAGGAGGAATTGAAGAGAAAGGAAGAGGAGGACATCGCGCTAGCCACGCGCTTGTCTATCAAACAACAAGGCAAGCAAGACGAGCTGGGTACCTTGAGCCCATGAAGAGATGAAGGCCCAAGCTCGAGTGCAAATGTACTAGAAATGACACCACTTGCAGTGACTGAAGGCAAGGGCAAAGCCCCTATCAACCCCATGCCACCCCTCTTGATACCCACCACTGCAACAGCAATGCCTACTCAAGGCACCTCAGCCACTATAGATGCCAGCAATCTCATGGCTTGGGTGCAATGCTTTGTTAATAAGGAACTCAATAGGGACAGAGTGTGGAAACCACAACTATTAGGCAAAAGAGACTAGCAGCAACAGACGTTGAGTCAAGATAGGACCCAAAATGACAGAAAATGGAAATCTCCACGACTCCTATCTCTACAATAATGACGCCAACTTCTGACTACGATGAGTATGTCAAAGACATGCTCTCGCAACTAGAAAAATCTAAGGAGGAGAAGAAAATGGCAATGGTTGAGTTGGAAGCTGAGAAGGAGTTAGTGGCTATCTTCCAGTAGCTGGAAAAGACCAAACATGTGGCCATGTGCCAAAAAGAAATGTACGAGATGAGAGAAGATCTCAGAGCAAAGGAAGGAGAAGATGGACGGTGGGAGGCAAGGTTGACTGAAGAAAAACAGAGCTTCATGAGGATGCAGCAAAATATTGTGGAGCTAGGAGAATTATGTCAAGAACTATAGGCAAAAATGGCAAATCTTAGGGATACTACGGCAACATTGGAAACATATAGATGAGAGTAGATCCTCAAATAACATAAAGAAATAGAAAACTTGAAACATGAAGCAACCTTGGAGTAGGAGGAACAACAGAGACTGAAAAGAAGAAGATCAAGAGCAAAGGCTCATGGTACTAGCTCGGAGGCAAGGGGAAGGCCGTGAAGAATTGAATAAGAGAGCTGAAGGCTAGGCAAACCACAACAAGAAAAGAGTCAAAACCTTAATGCATCATTTGGCTCAAGTAGAAAGAGAAAAGTGCTAGCTAAGAGTATAGTAGAGGCCACCCAAGTGGGCTTTGAAACCCAGCAACACGCCTTCCTCAACATCTTGTTGGACATCTCTCGGACAGAGGAAGGAGAGGTTGTGGATGCCATAAAGAAAAAGCTAGGGATTGCACGTAAGGCCTTATGATTAGGCCTACAAATGCCACTGCAACCCGCAAGAGTTAGCTTAACCCTTGAAGACCAATGAAGATACCTACTGCAAGCAGGCTTGACACCACAGGAAATAGATGTACTAGGTTTTGCAGAGGGAACATCACAAGGAGACCAACAAGGAGAAGGGGCTAGCCCGAGCTTTGAGTTGGGACCCCAAGAAGAGAAACTAGTCCCATAGCCTCCTTCCTCGCCATGACCAGAAGACCAGAAAAAAGCAGACACCTCCGCAGAAAGAAAGGTTGCAATTAAAGAAAAGAGGAAACCCATAGCCTCCTTCCCCGCCATGACCAGAAGACCAGAAAAAAGCAGACACCTCCACAGAAAGAAAGGTTGCAATTAAAGAAAAGAGGAAATCGATGGTGGAAGAAGCATGGAGGAGACTGAGTGCTAAACTGGATGTAGGGCCATCCACACCTATCCCACCAAGTCAAGATGACCTCCCTAGCAAGCTTCCACACACTGACTTGATAATCTAGGAACAACAAGAAACTGCTAGAAACCCCTTCGATCTTAGCTTCTAATTCCCCGCCAACTTGTGCGGGGTTCTATCAATCAAGGTGGTAGAAGAAGTTATTGATATTGGAAACAAGCTTGAGGAGAAATTGCTAGCTGAAAGAGAGCAGAACCCCACCCCATGGGGCACAGAAAACGCCGAGTTTTGGCAAAATAAAGTTTTTGAAGTGCCTAGATCTATTCCTCACTACGAGTGCCAACCCACATGGGAAGGCACATCTACGATGTGAATATGGACACTTGGCTGGCTTTTTGTAGAGGAACAACCCAACGTTCATGCCATACCGTCAAAGAGTAGGAGTGGATTTTGAACCCAATGTCCACAACCGACCACACGGCTTACCTATAATCTACAATCTGAATTGTACTAAGCCTAAAGAGGCCCTTGTCTTCACACCCGAAGATTTGGATGACTCTATAGTTCGCTTTGTAAATGAATTCTCCTCTGCTTTCATCACTACATGCAATTACCTAAGACTACTTAGACAAGATCCCACTCCATAAGAATGCGACCTTTCAACCCTCTATTTTGATCTCAATGCCATAGACAGTTGTGCCATGACTCGATTGATGATGCGAGCTACTCTTCTCCCTTCATTTGCTCTTCCCTCCTCGAAGATATGAATGATAGACACTTTACACATTGCAATCATCCATTTCTTTCTACAACCACTCTACAAGTCCGCATGAACCTCAAAGGGTACTTGCAGTGTTGGCAATTCTTGAATAAATCTCTTAGGCCCCCATCTCCACCCCACTCAGATGACAAAGACTAGCTCTTGTCATGACCATGTAATACAAAAAAAAAAGGAAACAAAGAGGAAAGAGAAGCACCTCACGAGCAAAGCAGTTAGACCAGCTCACTTCACATAGGCCACAAGCATTGCATCTAGGGGTACTCAAGCTAGGTGCATGCGATGGCTTCAATTGGCCGGCTTCATCCCTAACCCCCTAGCCCTTTTGATTCCCCACTACACACACTTAGGGCACATCAAGAGCAGGACATACCTAGGGATGTCACACTCGCCTACAATTAGACCTGTCTCACTAAGTTGCACCCACTGCACCTCCCTTATGCACGAACTAGGTCCGCAAGTGTGGGACACCACGCCAGCTTGTTGCATGTGGTAAGGCCCAGCTCCCAGTTTTACTCACAAAAGTACAATGCACCACACGGTATGGTAGACACACCCCCTAGATACCGCACTTTTTCTCTTTTAGGTAATGACGAATGTCGCAAAACTACCAACACCAAAGGCCCCGCCATCCACACAACATATCCTCAAACACCAACAACACAATCATTTGTCAAGCTTCTCACCTAGTACACATGCCACACAAGGCCCATCATCACCTCGAAAACCACCCAAGCACCAAGCCCTCATCAGCAAAACCCCACAAGTTCCATGGGACTGGCACTCGTCTATGAGGGGGTTAATGTTAACCCTAGTTCAAGATGGAAGAAACGGAAGTCAAGAATGCAGATGCAACAAAAGAGGCAAGATGGAGAATGGCTAAAAGCGCAAGGGTGGCCTCAAAAATCAAGTTAAAGGCAAAAGTGCATTTAAACCCTAGTTCAAGACAAAAGAAAAGGAAGTCAAGAATGCAGATGCAACGGAAGAGGCTGGATGGAGAATGGCTAAAAGCACAAGGGCGGCCTCAAAAATCAAGTCAAAGGCAAAAGCGCAATTTTAAATGTAAGGCACCCCTAAAACTATTTTGTAAAAGAGCACCAAGCTTCCTCCTGTGCAAATTGTAAAAGGTAGGAGGGCATAGGTTAAGAGATAAGGCAAATAGAAGGAAATGGAAAAGAGGACCTTGCCACAATGGCCGGTCATGTAAAAAAGGGATGGGTACCCAAGAGGTTTAGGGCATGTATAAAAGCCAAAAAATGAATAGAGAAGCTCATTCTTTGGTGTGTAGTAGAAGTGGACTCGTCTTCTTCTCTTCTCTTTGCTTGCTTGTGAGTCCTTGAAAGAGGGAGTATGAGGGAGTGAGTGTGTGAGGGTGAGGGATCTTGGAGGTGAAGCTATCCATCATCTCCTCTCTTCTTCTCTTCTCTTCTCTTCTCTCATCTCGCGTGCGGCTATGGAGGATAGAGCTTGGAGGTGGAGGCTTGAGGATGCTTGAGCTTGCATCAGGAATCATGCAGCTATCGGTGTGCTTGAGGGAGGAGGCAACTCATTCGAGCATTGAGGTAAGCTCACTACACCTCAGTAGGATCGAAGGCGCGTCGGCTAGGTGAGAGATAGTCATAGGTGCTCGCTTGAAACGCTTGAAGGGATAAGGGGTCCATGGGACTTGGCGATAGAGTGGTGAGCTCCCTTTATAGCAAATCATGCACATAAAAGAGAAATATATATAAATGTATGTATATGTGTGGGAGTAACAATGTGATATTCTTATTGCCCTGATGTTAACTACTAAAAGTGTCTAAGACAATGGATCTCATGCAAACTCTTGACCCTTGCAAAATTAAGAGGATTGTGAAAAACACATGCATAACATGGATTTGTGTTGGGGGCTAAGCAAATGAGAGAGAGAGAGAGAGAGAGAGAGAGAGAGAGAGAGAGAGAGAGAGAGAGTGTGTGTGTGTGTGTGTGTGTGTGTGTGTGTGTGTGTGTGTGTGTGTGTAAGAGGTGGAGAAAGAGAGAAGTTGCTAATTGAGAGAGAGGGAGAGGGAGAGGGAGAGGGAGAGGGAGAGGGAGAGGGAGAGGGAGAGAGAGAGATGGAGGGAGGGAGGGAGGGAGAGAGGGAGGGAGAGAAAGAGGGTGATAGTAAGAGAGGGAGAAAGCACGAAATTGCTAATTGAGAGAGAGAGAGAGAGAGAGATGGGGAGGAGGAAAAATAGAGAGAAAATATTTGGTGAGAGAGAGTGAGTGAGTGAGAGAGAGACTTGTACTTGAGGTACTTAACATAGGGGGAGAAACGTGGGTGGGGACGGTGGTGGTGAAAGTAGTGGAGGTAGTGGCGGTGGAGTTGGTAGTGGTAGTAGTGGTGGAGATGGTAGTGGTAGTGGTAGTGGTAGCAATGGTGGAAGCGGCAGCGGTAGCAGCAGTGGTGGTGGTAGTGGAGAAGCAATAGTGGTGCTCGATATATGCCTAGGAGAAGAGGAGGAATAAGTGGACTATGTGGAACAAGAAATGGAGGTTGCTCAGAAAAGCTCACTTAAATGCTCGCTCAAAAAGCTTGCTTCTTGCATGCACTCTACTTGCTCTACCTAGTAAAGACACTAAGGATGAAGGTGTAACATTGGCTACATGTGATGTTTATTGGTTTTAGAAGTTACTACAAGCTTTGTACACAAGCCATTCATATAATAAACATGAGTAGTGTATAGCTTGATAGCAATCTAGTTTATCATGCTAGAACAAAATGCATTGATGTACACTACTATTGCATCAAAGAGATGGTAATAAAAGGAAAGGTTGCTTGAATTCATAAGAAGATGAAAGACCACGTAACTAACATCTTCACATAGAAGTGCTAAGACTACCCAAGCTCAATCTTACTAAGTGTATGCTACACACAACCATAGTTAGATTAGCATTTCATTTTAGGGTTTGCTATGCATTCTTTCAGTTGGATTGTTTAAAATTTTAGTTGCTTCATTTTCCATGCAATAGAGTTTGGAAAGCATGCTATGCTTGTTCTGAGTCTTTCTCAGTTTTCACTCCTTGCATTTCAACATGTTAGTTTGCTTCAAACGATAAGCATCTAGGATCTCTACATGTTGTAGCTTTGTGCCTATACCTTAGTTAGCAAAACCCCCCATCAATCCTAGTTTCAAGATTCTCTAAAGACAAGTGGATTAGCTTGAGCAATTGTCGATTCTACTACTTGAGAGTAGCCTTCTCTTGGAAGAGGCAAGAATCTTTCTCATTTCTTCTATCTTCTTCACTTAAGCTCGAGGGTGCTAGATTCTGCTTTAGGGAAAATTTGACTCAAACAAAGCCTCGTAATTGGTACCATGTATAAGCACTAATGACTTTGAAGGATCAATAGGAAAAGGTTGAGTGCACATTTGCAAAACCATTGGTAGTATGTCAAACCTTCTTTAATTTTTGTATGTCCTTGTGGAGGAAAGCCGATCAAGCTCATCACGAGTTAAAAGGAGCAACCATTTTTAGCTTTATAATTATTCTTAGATCCCACTTGGGATGTTGAGCTTAAGAATTTTTGAATTTTAGGCCGCATGAGGAGGAAGCATTAACTATGCCTTCTTTTGTAGGTCAGTTTGAATGTGCCATGTGGTATTAGAAGCATAAGGGTGCTGAAATTTTATGCTTGTGGCACCTCCAACTTGGGACCTTATAGGTCCCCTTCATTAAAAAGTGATTTGATTCGATGCACACAAGGGATTAAAACCTTTCACAAGGCATTCAACCCCTCCCCCCCAACCACCACTTAGGCTAGCCCTCAAACCATGTTGAGACACCTTGCAAAACAATAGGTTTTACCTTATCTTTTTCAATGTCTGAACTCAAGACCACCATGCCTTTGGTTAAAACCATTGTCTCATAAAGACAACTTGACCCTCCATAATCCTTGTTCAACAAAAGTGATCTCCTCTAATCCAACAACTTACAAGGCCCTTTATGAGTCCAAAACTCCCCTAACTCCTTGCTCCTCTCCCTACACAGAGTCTCTAGTCTAACCACTTCATCAAAGACCTTATTCAAACTACCTCAATCTATGCTAAAACTCCTAGCTTCTTGAACCAACCCCAATCCTTGATATATAATCACGCATTGATACATTGTTGGACATTCCTAGAAGTGCATAGGTCAAGCTCTAGACTGGGATCCAAGCAAAGCAAGT
Organism: Lygodium microphyllum; assembly: GCF_053477565.2. Taxonomy (NCBI): domain Eukaryota; kingdom Viridiplantae; phylum Streptophyta; class Polypodiopsida; order Schizaeales; family Lygodiaceae; genus Lygodium; species Lygodium microphyllum. The sequence goes on from NC_141151.1 coordinate 24,238,970, forward strand.
TTAGGTCTCAAGTGAGAATTAATTTTGAAGGCTAAAAGTTTTAGCCTGTATTGGCATGTTGAGCAATGAGTTATCCACATATGAATTGATGACAAATATAGGACCTTTGTTAGTTGTAACAAATCATATACTCTCAAGTGAACTATGCTAGAAACCATAAGCTAGCAAGTATGCATCAATCTTCTCATAACAACCCCAAAATTCTTGTTTAAGACCAAAAAGAACCTTCTTTAGTTTTGATACTTTTGAATCATGTCCCTTAATAACAAAGCCAAGAGATTGTAAGTCACCAACCCTAAGGTTCTTGTTTTTTTTTTAACAAAAACCTTCTTTAGTTTTCAAATTGTTAATCGTGTCTCTTAGCATAAAAAACAAGAGATTTTGAAACATATACTCCTCAAGTAAGTCATCCTTAATCTCCCATAAAGGCAATATTAATGTCAACATACATTCTAGCCACAATGTGTGGCCAATGCAACAAGATAGTGAATGGAGTGAAATGTGAAGTAGATGTAAAGGTCTCAACATAATCAATCCCTTTCTTAGAGTAGCCCTTTGTAGTAAGCTGAGCTTTGTAATGATCAATAAATGCTACAATATGTTTTCAACTTCAACTTATAGACCCACCTAGTACCAATTGTCTTTTTATCTTTAGGCAACATAACCAAATCCAATGCCATTCTTGAGTATGGAATCATACTCATCCTACATGGAATGCATTCAAATAATATTCTTTCTAGCTTCTTCAAACAAGACCAAATCATTTCTACCATAAATATAAGCAACAATGCATAGTCACTCACAAATGAATCATGCAAGTTCCAAAACATGCGCAGTAAAGAAGCAACCAATTTGCTATCCTTGAGAGTCTATGAATAGCCTATTTTGGTATTTCCCTTCATTTATCAATGGCTTTTCAAGCAAAACCTCGTCCAAATTCATTTTATTAGCCCACTAATTAGTGGCCAACACATATTGTTGTACATGTAGATGACAAATAACCTTTTGTTTAGAGCATGCAAGTTCTCACCATCGCAATGTCCACCAACATCAAATAAATGAAGAAGTGCATCAAAGATACCATCTTACATTTTGTTTCCTTTCACACAAGAGAAAGGGTTGAATTATATTTTGAGAAAAGACTACCTCCTTGTGTCATAGGATGATAATGTCTATACTCTTCACTTTCATTATTGCGAACCACAATAATGAACTTTATGGTGCTATCTAACTTCATGTTTTGTTTTTCAAGCTATGCAAAACTTGATTTGAATCATGGTAGGGTGCCATTAGTGAACGAGAGAGACGTCGATCAATGCAACCCACATAGTACTCTATTGATTAGGTTGTCTTTAACTAAGCAAGAGCTACAATTATCATGGCCCCAAAGGGTAGCTCACAATCACCTTTCCATCTCTTTACTTCTTTAGCATAAGAGTCCTAATGTGATTAGAATCTCTTGCTTATATTGATGCTTGCTTAAGAGCTTCAACTATTCTTTTGGACTAAGTTTCCCATAAACCAAATACATATAATCCATCTATTTCAACCCTTGGATCCCCAACACCCCCCTTCAATGGTAGGTTATGTCGATGATTTCACATTGTATCCTTTAGCATTGTTTCTCAAACATGGAAAAGTGCCATTATGGAAAGAGAGAGATGTTGATAAATACAAAGGACAATTATTTATGAAATAGGGTGCCATTTAAAGTGAGGTGACCACAAAAGATAGCCCACAATCACCTTTGCATCTCCCTATTCCACCTTTAGCACGAGAGTCATAATGTGGTTGAATCTCTTGCTTACATAAATGCTTTATTAATACTTCAATCATTCTTTTAGACTAAGGTCGCCAATGAAACAAATAAACCTAATTGATTTATTTCAACCGTTGGGGTCTCAACACCCCCATTCAATGGTGGTTATATTGATGATTTTACATTGCATCATTTTGAAGAACACTGCCCCTTACCTTAACTAATTGGAATAAATGTAAAGTCATGGCTCCAAGCACCATTTTGAACAAACTATCCCCTTACCCTATGCTATTGCAACAAAGCCTATAGTCATGGCTCAATGGCTCCTACAAAAGTCCTTGTGGGTAGACTTTTTATAATCTTTTTTTTTTTTAATCCAAGGGTTGGAAAAGATCATCTACACATATTACTTCTTCAAACACTCCACTCAAGCTTGTGTTGAGACTAGAATTTCTAGCTATTGTAAAGTTCTTGCCTTTGATCCTATTAATGAAGACTATATAGAAATTGCCCTCTAAGTGGGTCTTTTAGTAGGGGATATTTTTAAATATTTAATCCCATTGATAAAGATAATAGAGACAGATTTTTGAGTGAGATTTTCCAATTTGTGGGTATTCTCTTAAAAGACAACTTTGAACACCTTACATGTCCCAAATGGATTTATTTGTCTTTGGTACAATATTTAGCTTAACTATGAAATTATCTACTTGGCCAACTTCAAAGAACCTTTTGATGCACAAGTCATTAAGGCTAGTAAACATAGATATTTTAGTCACATCAAGACTTGTCGACCAAGTCTAGCCCTTCTCTCCTAAGCGCATTTCTAAAGCTTATGCTTTCTTATCTTCTAACACTATGCTATTGACTTCACAAACATGTTCAAACTACTCTACAAAGTTGTTGTGAGAAGCTAAGAGAGAGAAATAGAGGATAGGAAAGAGTGCTAAAAATACACTAAAAATGAATTTCACTAATGTCTTGGTCCATGATTTTTAACTTGCTAATTCCAACATATTTTACTAGTATGTTGTAGATTTTGCAAGTTATGCAATTTGATTTATTATTGTCATTGCATGGCATCACATGTTCTTTTATAATGTGTGTACCTAACTTTGGCACTTTTGGGTGGTGGCTTATTTGTGTATAAACATATTATATGCATCTTTGCTTGAAATTGTTGGTCTGGACCTTTTTCGTTTCTTTTATTGCTCCATGTCACATTATCCATTAATCTTAATATATCTTTGATTGATGGACTCATACCCCTAGGTGAACTTGCAATTACCAAAACTACAATATATTTTTTCAACACCAATGTTAAGAAGACAATGACTCAAACTTTCACCCATTAAAGTATTAGGAAAGGAGCCACCAATTGCCCATCCTTGATAATGCGCAAAAACTATTTGGACAAGCATTTGATTGATCAATGGCATTTCGAACACTACCCATACAAAATCCTTTATATTAAAACCAATTGATTTGTGGCCAACATGTACAATTGCATGTCAGATTGCTTAGTTGCCATCCCTCAAGGAAACCATCTAAATATGCATGAAAAACAATTTTCTCTTGCAATGTGGCTTCATTACGTATTAAAAGGATAATGTTTGTCACACCTTGTTGATCTACCTCTTTTTTTTTCCATTTCCTTTTGTACTTCCTCTTTGCAATTTAGTCAGTTGAATTTTCAATTCAATCCTTCCTAATGGTTGCATCCACCTTATTGTGAACTTTTCCTCAAGCTCAATGAAGGGTGAAATCACTTTAATGAGTCCATACTACAATGTCCAAACAAAGAATCCTTTGGGTGCATTACATTGTTAGGGAAAGAGCTCAAGCCTTAACCCTCACCCCCGGAGTGTCGCCTTTGCACCATAGGGGGGAGGAGGTTATGAAGAAAAGAATTCACATTAGCTTTCCCATGTTGAGAGAGAGAGAGAGAGAGAGAGAGAGAGAGAGAGAGAGAGAGATTAATGATTGCAATATAGTATATTGATTAGGAGTGCAATTGAAGCAGCGTGAGATCTAAGTGTTGTAATCCCCACTTATAGCTCATAATTGTCTTTCCACCTCCTAAATGGGATAATGCACCCATGTAATCACTTCATTGCCTTCAACACCAATACAAATGTGACTATAACTCCCACATCAACATTCACTTAATTGCTTCAACCATCTTCTTGGATGGACGTTTCCAATAAACCCAAAAAAATTCAAGTAAGGTACTTCTACCCTTCAAATTCTCAATAGCCTTGTCAAGGTTAAATTATGTTCATTTTCTACATTGTTTAACCCTATCCCAAACAAACCTAATAAATTCAAGTAATATATTCCTACACTGCATTCTCTACAGCCCCCCTCAAGGGTAGCTTATATGTTGATTTTCTACATTCCACTAGTTTGAAAAGAATTTCGGAGACAAATTACAAGGATTAGAAAAGTATATCAAGATTGAATTGCTGTAGAGCTCTCACTCCTCTCATAGGTTAACTTTGCTACAACCAACATTCTTTAGTACTGCGCCCTAGTTTTCTAACATTTTCAGAACTTCAGTTCATTTCTAAATAAATGTGTGAATGCAATTTTAAATCCTTCAAATGGTGGTATCAATCTGTAGAGGATTGCTTCATTACTTGGGACTTTCAAGTTAGACACTTCTATCATTTTTTTAAAGCAAGGCATCAAATGTGGCATTCTCCTTAGCCTATTGACTATCGTATTTGAGAGACCGCACCGTTATTTGCAATTCATCCTTCCTGCAGAGGAGGGGTTAAGGAATGCATTCGTAGCAGTTCTGAAGAGGAAACTCTGTTCCTAACCGTCAAGTTGGCTCACTCTGTTCTAGCTTAGGGCAAGCAAATTGTCTCAATTTATGCATCTACCATCATTAAACTTTCTGCATCTCTTCTAGTACAAGATCGCTTAACCAGGAGAAAAATGATTTGCAAAGACGGAACTCAGGCCTGTTCACGGGGGGCTTTGATGTAGGGCAGGCAATTCCTTTGGCCCTTTACAGTCCATCAAGAAAAATAGAAACATAGCTACAGAATAAAGTTCCTCGTTGCATCACAGATGATTGAAAAGAGGGAAGCTCTCACTCTCACTTATCCATTCCACAAGACCCAAGAAAGCAATCAAAACGTTTACTCTCAGGGGCGAAAATGCCAAAGTAAAACAGTAAGCTCCTTTGAGACTTCTGTGACGACAACCCCCCATGATCTTCCTAAAACTAGTATCCGAGCACCTTAGGCCTAAATAGCTTTACTAACAAATGTTAGTGCTAGTAAAAGTTGTTTCTGACAACTATATTGTCATGCCTGCCACAGACGGGACTGCAGACGTCTTTTTCTTGGGCTTCTCCACAACAATGGCTTGGGTTGTCAAAACCATGCCCGCAACTGATGCAGCATTCTGCAGTGCACACCTAGTAACTTTAGCAGGGTCAATAACTCCAGCCTCCAATAAGTCTTCATACTTGTCAGTCATTGCATTGTATCCCACTTCCCACTCGCTACTAAGAAGCTTCTCCACAACAACAGCGCCTTCTGTTCCTGCATTGTTAGCGATCAATGCTGATGGAGCCAAAAGGGCCTGTAGAGGAAAGAAACAAGTTCAAAGTCAGATCTGATGCATAATACACATTATATCAAACTATTAGAATCGTGGTTGTGGACTTCCTGCCTTCTGTACTATATCAGCCCCAAGTTTCTCTTCTGGATCTTCTATAGTTTCCTTTATTGCTGGTACTGTAGCTGACAAATGAACGAATGCAGCACCACCCCCAGGTACAATGCCTTCCTCAATAGCTGCAAAAGTTGCGTTCTTTGCATCTTCAATTCGTAATTGCCTATCTTCCAGCTCAGTTTCTGTAGCAGCTCCCACCTGCATGACCCATACCCTGGCATAAGATTAAGGGAAGGCAACCAAGGTGACAAGATGTCACAGGAACTCCCACTTGGATTCCGCATTAGCCTTTTGAAATGTTAAAAGAGCATTACCTTGATAACAGCAACTCCACCTGACAACTTTGCAATTCGCTCAGAAAGCTTCTGTGTATCATAGACAGAATCTGTCTCTGCAAGTTCTTTCTTTATTTGTGCAATACGAGCTTGTATTTCATCTTTGGTTGCTGCATCGGCAATGATGGTTGTGGAATTATTGATGATAGTCACCTTGCGTACCATACCCAGCTGCTCCACTGTAGTATTCTCAGGTTTCAAACCAAGGTCACCGGCTATAAACTCAGCACCTGTAAGCAGCCAGAAGTGTATTAATTGATGATCATTATCAATAGGTACTTCAAAAGCAGATCCACTGAACAAACACCTGTAAGAATGGCAATATCTTGAAGTAGAGCCTTCCGCCTCTCCCCAAAGCCTGGAGCCTTTATTGCAGCTACTTTCACAATACCTCGCAATTTATTGACAACCAAGGTTGCAAGTGCTTCCCCTGACACATCCTCAGCAATAATGAGTAGAGGTGAATTCAGCTGTGAAGTTTTCTCCAATACAGGAAGAATGTCTTTGATAGCTGCTAATTTTTGGTCTGTCACAAGAATTCTAGCATTATCAAACTCCACAGTTAGCTTTTCCTGGTTTGTGACAAATTGTGGCGAGATGTAGCCCCTGTCAATCTGTGAATGAGAAAACCACATGCAGAGTAAGAGTGCGCTCAGCATACCATACATAGTCTCTGCTAGCTTCATGCAGTTTCGTACATCTTACCTCCATACCCTCCTCCACAGTCACAGAAGTTTCAAACGAAGATGATGACTCAATAGACAAGACACCATCTGGTCCAACCTTGTCAATGGCATCAGCAATCATTGTGCCAATAGAATCATCATTTCCAGCAGATATAGAAGCAACAGCTGTAAGTGTAACCAGTGTCAATAACAGACAACCATACCATCTATGTAACTAGAAAACAATCATCATTTATTATTGAAACAAATCATACCTTTGATGTCATCCCTGCCCTTGACAGGACGAGACTTCTTTTTCAATTCCTCCACCAATGCAGCCACTGTCTTATCGATTCCTTTCTTCACAGCCACAGGATTTGCACCAGACGTCACATTAAGAAGTCCCAACCTGATCAATTCCCGTGCAAGGACAGCTGCAGTGGTGGTTCCATCTCCAGCTGAGTCATTGGTCTTGCTTGCCACCTGTCAGAGGACAGACCATGCAATGACACAGGACCCAATAAGAAAGGGGTGCACTCTCAAATGGTGCTCAGACCTAAATGCTTCAGGACACAGCACCCAATAGACATGGGACGCACTCTCCGTGATGCTCAAACATGGACTTTTCTGTGTTAACAAGTCCTTACTTACCTCTCTAATAAGAGCAGCTCCTGCATTTTCCATAGGGTCAGGCAGCTCTATTGCACGAGCAATTGTGACTCCATCATTAATAACCTTGGGTGCTCCAAACTCATCCAGCACAACATTGCGTCCTGAAACAGGAAACCGTGAACATCTAAACAATTTTAACATATTGTTACAAATGCCGTGGATAGCAATAATGGCAACATATCTGCATGATTGCGACAATGTAGTGTCCATAATGATACTGGCATATGTAAAGCCAAATTAAAATTCGATACAGCACTCAGAAATCAGCAGTAAAAGACATTTTCAAGCCAGCAGAGGTGCGCATTAATTACTTGAAGACTGATGGTATCATTAATCACAAGCGCAAAGATTTCAGGCAACTGGGCAGAGAAGTACACCTATTTCCGTCATTGTGGTTTATTCAAGTGCTTATCACACAGAGATTGAAGAAGCTTGAAACAGCAGAGGAGGAGGAGGAGGAGGAGGAGGAGGAGAAAAAAAAGAAGAGATTACCTCGAGGCCCCAATGTTACTCCAACCGCATCAGCAAGCTTGTCAATGCCAGCTTGCAGGGCTGCGCGCGACTTCTGGTCGAACGCTATCTCCTTTGCTTCCGCACGGACGGACAACCCTCTCCTCCCCCGCACAGTAAAGCCGGCAAGCATCGGCTGGTTTTTTCCTCGCCAGCATCCCTTCCGTCTCTGCCAGACAACATCCAAAAACACAAGAGAATCAGTGCTAGGACAGAAAGATAAATGCAAAAGACTGAGACATTCTATCAGATGAAAATATTACAAAAACAGAGCAGATTCTATCCAAAAGATGGAAGAATGTAAAAAACTGAGACGCTCTATTGAACGAAAAGAATGACAAAACATAGCGCATGTAGAATGGACAGAGAGAGAGAGAGAGAGAGAGAGAGAGAGAGAGAGAGAGAAGGAAAAGAGATCTACCGAATATGAAGAGATCGAGGCAGGGCAGGAAACAGACGATAGGGCACCGTGGTTGAGCACTGCCTGTGCTGCCATGACTCGTCTTACCTAGCTTCGATTGATATTCACAAAAGGTCTTCTTCGAGGGGAGAAGAAGCCAGCAGCAGACTTATCGTGAAATGTGCAAACCTTAGGCTGCTTGGTAGATGTTATCTTCTAGAAGGGTCCGACTGCCCCTAATAAACCCCGGTAGCATTGTAGAAAAACACCTAGGTATAGTGTAATCCTACCTTCAAATTTTAAAATGTATTTTTAAAAATAAAATTTGAAAGTGAAAAAATCTACAGATCTTGGAGAATTTTAGTGTATTTTTGTCTCATTACCTCTAAATTTTGACAGAAGACCTATTTATCTTCCCAATTCAAGGTTTTCTAACCTTTTCGGAAAATATTTATTTAGAGCATTGCCCGTTAGGATGAAGAATCTACAAGAACGGCCATGACCAACAAGAAAAACCATTAAGGCAAGTGCACTTTTTTAATGTACTTTCTAGTGCCCTATGTGTAAACGATATCGCATATGATTTTTAGGCCGACTTGCACGCCCAGTGTGTACCCACTAGCCCCAATAGGGATCTTGGACCTAGTAGTGATTTTTTGAGGCCATACTCTACTGGCCTACATTACAGAAGATTCAAACAAATGTAAGAGGGGATTCGTTTGCATGGCTTTGGAAGGAAGAAGAAGAATTAGCTCAATGAGTGTGTAAGAGAGGATTCATTTGCATGATCAAAGGAAGAAGAAGAGTCGAAAGTAAGCTTGAGCAGAAGAGACTGACAATTAGCAAGAAGGAAGAGTCCTTTGATTTTTCTACATGTAGGAAAAGAAGGTGAGAGATGTTTAGGCATAGGCAACTAGTGATGTCCCTAAAGCCTTGAAGATCAATGAAGAGCAAGATCCTCAAAGTGGGTGCGTAAGGCTAATATCTTATTTATCGATTGAGTCATTTTGCTTGAGATACTATGACTTCGCTATGGCAAGGCTAGTATTCTTTTCATGGGCAGAGTTTCATATGATGGTGAATTCAGTAAATGGTTTAACAATACTTATCATACTCATCGCTCTTTAATTTAGTACAAGTTAAATGGTGAGGGATTCTATTAGGTTCTTCTAGGATCTCAAGAAAAACAAGGAGTTGTCTTGTTCCGTCCAATACAAATACAACTTGTTTTATTGTTTGCCATAGATGATGACTTTTTTCCCAAATGGTGTCACTTTTAGAATACCCTATTCGGGTCACCTTCCCCAACCTACATGCAATTTTTGAAATAGAGGTCAAATGTATTACTTCAACTTTCAATAAGGTACTCGATGTCCCTCCTCTTCCATCTAATATGAGAGAGGGGGATAAATTTTTTGCAAGTTTTTTGGATCATCAAAATTTTGAGGCAAGCTTTGTCTCAACTTTCACTTGAGATTTCTTCTTTGACATCCGAATACATTAGGTCTACAATGTATACACCTCCTTTTTTTCAAGACTAGATTTTCTCTTCATGGGCCCTCCTTGGTTTTTAGATGACTTGTCTTGGCTCTTTAGATGACATTTTCACACCATATCTCATTACATTGAACACCCCTGTTTTTCTCTCATCTGATGTCCATATTATCTTTGCATCAATCTTCTTCAATGCTACTTATGCCTAGTTTTTGGGCCACACTTAGTCTACGGACCCCTCAACTTGGTTTGGCCACACACGCACATTTATATCATTCACATAGCATTTGAACTCCTAAAGCCATGCAATAAACATAATTTATTTGTAACACTAGCAATGAAGACTTCATGGTTTTGGGATTATCACAGTATCTTAGTGGCACAATGACTTTATTGTGGCAGAGCAATTTTATTTATCACCTACTTATGCATGTAAGGACTCTTAGCTCTTGTAAGATCAACTTTCATTGATTGCTTTACGAAAAGTCAAATGCTAATGATAATAGAAATAACTAGGATTTATTTGTACCCCACGACTAGTTTAAATTTTAGATTCATACAGAAAATCATAAAGGCCATAAAATTTAGTGATTCTGACCTCAAATTTGAGCTCAGAAGGCCCCAAAACATTCAACATGGTTGTAGTTATGAATGTTTACAATGTTTCTTCAAGTTTTTGGGCCTTTGAGCTCAAATTTGGGGTCAAGAGTATACTTTTTAAGCTTTCAAGTGGTTTGTGCTAGCATAGACCATCCAAGGGCTTAGAAATTTGCATTCTTGAAACTTTATTTAGAGTTGAAATATGTCATGTTTACAATCAATTTTAAGGTTTTTGGCCTTCTTAGCTCTAACTTGGGGTCAAAATCACCAAATTTTGCAACCTTTTGGGTTTTCTAATAGATCAAATTATAAAGAAGGTTTAGAATACTAGCCACACACATACACATATAATATGTGTATATATATACATGTGTGTGTATGTGTGTACATATTCTTTGCTTGCCTAGTTTGCATTTGTTCTCCCTCTAAAAGCATATGCCAAGTTATTCATTTTGGCATATGATAACCAATATAAGCTAGGGTAGACCACACTAGAGCTTGAAAGTGTGAAGAACAAACCACACTTCTCAAGGTTACAAGGCCTAGTTGGGGGAGGAGGATTGAGAGGGTTAAGGGCTAGGGGGGGGAATGGTAAAACCTATCATGAGGCACAAAAAGGCATAGTGGAATGGCACACAAGATATATCAATAAGGAATCTTTGTATTCATGATATCGAAAGATACAACATTAAGGCATATCTCAGGACTACACCCTCGTGATGCCGCACATATGAGGGTTCATCAAAACTGAGTATAGGGAATCACACGTAGAGTGGAAACCAAGCTGAGCTCAGAGTCACAACTACTCCCTATATAGGTGTTTCTAGCTCCTATGCCATGGTATAGCTACAAAGCCCATACCCTTACGCTCACCCCCGCTTAATGAATTGCTATCCTCAACAATTAGGAGTGGTTTCTTGACTCATTCCAGGGTCTTAACACAACTTATGCTATCAAGATGGTCAGTGTCTACCGGTCTAGGACTAACTCCTTAGCGGGGTCTTAACGCAGCCTTTTCTATCAAGCTAGTCAATGTCTGTCGCACTATGACGTGGGGGTCTTAACTCAGCGTATGCTATCAAGCTAGCCATAGTCTACCCATCTAGGCTTAGTTCTTTTATTGTTTTTTCATTCCAGTCCACCCTCAACTCAATTACATTTGAGGAGTAGAGGCTTCATAGTCCTAAATTTAGGTGGCTTGATGCTTATGGCTTTGCATGCCAAGCTTTGTAGGTGCGATCCCAAGTTGTTACACTTTTGGGGTCAAGGCGTGGTGGCACGGTTGGTGCCACATTGTGCCACACCTTAAGGGAGGTAGTCCATTAAGTTGCTCCTTGTGTTGGTCCCCCCCTTCTTTGTGCGGCCGCCTTGGATCTCTTGGTTTGTTTTCCAAGATGCTTTGCCCTTATCTCGCCAATACTTGGGTTGTTTTCTTTGGCCTCTTTGCCAGATCTTTCTTGCTTGCTTTGTACTTAGACAAGTTGGTTAGTCCAGCTTGCCTTGTTGCACGAAAGGTGCGGTCTTGGTGCATGGCACCTCTTTGGCTCTCCTTAGCCTCATTTGGAGTTGAGGTTCTTGGTAGGGAATGGACTAAGTCATCACACTTAGACCGATTTTTGGGTTGTGGGAGTAGAGGTATCCTTGAAGGTCTTGGGCTGACGCCCATCTGTGAGGTGCTTGGTGTGTCACGGATCCATAAGATCGGAATGACAACTCCTTGCACTGCTTAATGTCGAGATCTCAATCTTTGTTAGCATTGAGTATGGTCCCAATGAGTTCCATAGTCCAAAGACATTCACCTTAAGAGTGAGTTGGAGAGTTCTCCAAGGCTCAACTAGCAAGATTTTGTTCCATGGCACTAAGTTACCTTGGCTGGACCATATTGTGGGCACTCCCTCATGCTCTCCCTACTTTGAGGCTTTGTCCTCTAACTCCTTCTTTCCAAGCTTATAAGGGTTTGCCTCTTCCAACTCAAAGGTGTAACCAATGACTCCATTGCTAAGGTGCACTTGGTTCCTACTTTGATCCAATTTGGTTGGGATGGGATGTGGCCTTGGAGTAAAAGTTAGGGTTGCTTTGTCCTTAGCCATAAGTTGAGTTTGGGGGGTTTTGGAGGCATCTTCATTCTCATCTCTAATCCTAGCTCTATTGGCCTGCCTCCATTTCTTGGCATTTGGTTTCGCCTTCTTCTTCTTCTCATTCCCCTCTATCTTTTGCGCCTTTTCTTCCTTCTTGTCTTCTATCTATTTTTCTTGGACTTCTTGCCTTGATCTATCTTTTCTTGCTCTTCTTGATCTAGCCTAATTTCTTCCTTTGGCTTCCTCGGTCTCCAAAAAGGCACAACGGAATGGCACACAAGATGTAACAATAAGGAATCTTTGTATTCATGATATCAAAAGATACAGCATTTAGGCACATCTCAAGAGTACACCCTCGTGACGCTACACATATGAGGGTTCACCACTGAGTATAGGGAATCACACATAGAGTGGAAACCAAGATGAGCTCAGAGTCACAACTACTCCATATATAGGAGTTTTTGGCTCTTATGCCATGGTATAGCTACAAAGCCCATACCCTTACACTCACCCCCGCTTAATGAATTGATGTCCTCAGCAATTAAGAGTGGTTTCTTGACTCATTTCGGGGTCTTAACACAACTTATGCTATCAAGCTGGTTAGTGTCTGGCTGCCAGTCTAGGATTGACTCCTTAGCGGGGTCTTAATGCAGCCTTTTCTATCAAGCTAGTCAGTGTTTGCTACACTATGACTTGGGGGTCTCAACATAGCTTATGCTATGAAGCTAGCTAGGGTCTACCCATCTAGACTTAGTTCTTTTATCATTTTTTCATTCCAGCCCACCCTCAACTCAATTACATTTGAGAAGCGAAGGCTTCATAGTCCTAACTTGAGGTGGCTTGGTGCTTATGGCTTTGCATGCCAAGCTTTGTATGCGCGATCCCAAGTTGTCGTGCTGTTGGGGTCAAGGCATGGTGGCATGGTTGGTGCCATGTTGTGCCACACCTTAAGGGAGGTAGTCTATTGAGTTGCTGATTGTGTCGGGTCCCCCCCTTCTTCGTATTGTCGCCTTGGATCTTGGGGACTTGGGACTCTTGGTTTGTTTGAGAAGATGCTTTGCCCTCATCTCGCCAAGTCAAGTACTTGGGTTGTTTTCTTCGGCCTCTTTTCTAGATCTTTCTTGCTTTATTTGTACTTAGATAATCTAGTTAGTTCAGCTTGCCTTATCTCACGGAAGGTGCGGTCTTGGTGCATGGCACCTCTTTGGCTCTCCTTAGCCTCATTTGGAGTTGAGGTTCTTGGTGGGGAATGGACTAAGTCGTCACACTTAGACCGGATTTTGGGTTGTGGAAGTAGAGGCATCCTTAAAGGTCTTCTGGTGATGCCCATCTGTGAGGTGCTTGGTATGTCACGGATCCATAAGATTATAATGACAACTCCTTGCACTACTTACAGTCTAAATGCCGATATCTCAATCTTTGTTAGCATTGGGTATGGTCCCAATAGGTTCCATAGTCCAAAGACATTCACATTAAGAGTCACGTTGGAGAGTTCTCCAAGCCTCAACTAGCAAGATTTCCTTCCATGGCATTAAGTTACCTTCACTAGACCGTTTTGCGAGCACTCCCTCATTCACTCCCTTCTTTGAGGCTTTGTCCTTTGACTCCTTCTTTCCAAGCTCATAAGGGTTTTTCTCTTCGGGCTCAAAGGCGTACCCAATGACTCCATTGCTAAGCTACACTTGGTTCCCACTTTGATTCGATTTGCCTGGGATGGGATGTGGCCTTGGAGCAAAAGCTGGGGTTGCTTTGTCCTTAGCCACAAGTTGAGTTTGGGGGGTTTTGGAGGCATCTTCATTCTCATCTCTCATCTTAGCTTTGTTGGCCTACCTCTGTTTCTTGGCATTTGGTTTCGCCTTCTTCTTTGTCTCATTCTCGTTCTCATTCTCCTCTATCTTTTGCTATTTTTCTTCATTCTTATCTTCTATCTTTTCTTGTTTGGCCTTCTTGCCTTGATCTATCTTTACTTGATCTAGCCTAATTTCTTCCTTTGGCTTCCTCGGTCTCATAAAGGCATAGTGGAATGGCACACAAGATATATCAATAAGGAATCTTTGTATTCATGATATCGAAAGATACAACATTGAGGCACATCTCAGGACTACACCCTCGTGACGCTACACATATGAGGGTTCACCACTAAGTATAGGGAATCACAAGTAGAGTGGAAATCAAGATGAGCTCAGAGTCACAACTACTCCCTATATAGGTGTTTTTGGCTCCTACGCCATGGTATAGCTACAAAGCCCATACCCTTACACTCACCCCCGCTTAATGAATTGCTATCCTTAGCAATTAAAAGTGGTTTCTTGACTCATTCTAGGGTCTTAACACAACTTATGCTATCAAGATGGTTAGTGTCTGTTGGACTAGGACCGACTCCTTAGCGAGGTCTTAATGCATCCTTTTCTATCAAGCTAGTCAATGTCTGCCGCACTGTGACTTTGGGGTCTTAACTCAGCTTATGCTATCAAGCTACCCAAGGTCTACCAATCTAGACTTAGTTCTTTTATCGTTTTTTCATTCCAGTCCACCCTCGACTCAATTACATTTGAGGAGTGGAGGCTTCATAGTCCTAACTTGAGGTGGCTTGGTGCTTATGGCTTTGCATGCCAAGCTTTGTAGACGCGATCCCAAGTTGTTGTGCTGTTGGGGTCAAGGCATGGTGGCACGGTTGGTGCCATGTTGTGCCACGCCTTAAGGGAGGTAGTCTATTGAGTTGCTCATTGTGCCAGGCCCCTAGTTCTTCGTGTTGTCGCCTTGGATCTTGGGGACTTGGGTCTCTTGGTTCCTTTGCCAATACACTTTGCCCTCATCTCGCCAATTCAAGTACTTGGGTTGTTTTCTTTGGCCTCTTTGCTGGATCTTTCTTGCTTTATTTGTACTTAGACAAGTTGGTTAGTTCAACTTGCCTTCTCTCACGGAAGGTGCGGTCTTGGTGCATGGCACCTCTTTGGCTCTCCTTAGCCTCATTTGGAGTTGAGGTTCTTGGTGGGGAATTGACTAAGTCATCACACTTAGACCGGATTTTGGGTTGTGGAAGTAGAGGCATCCTTAAAGGTCTTCTGGTGACGCCCATCTGTGAGGTGCTTAGTATGTCACTGATCCATAATATTATAATGACAACTCCTTGCACTACTTGTAGTCTAAATGCCAATATCTCAATCTTTGTTAGCATTGGGTGTGGTCCAAATAGGTTCCATAGTCCAAAGACATTCACCTTAAGAGTCACGTTGGAGAGTTCTCCAAGCCTCAACTAGCAAGATTTCCTTCCATGGCATTAAGTTACCTTGGCTAGACCATATTGTGAGCACTCCCTTTCTTCTTTGGCCTTCTTGCCTTGATCTATCTTTCTTGCTCTTCTTGCTCTAGCCTAATTTCTTCCTTTGGCTTCTTGGGTCTCCACAAAGGCACAGTGGAATTGCACACAAGATATATCAATAAGGAATCTTTGTATTCATGATATTGAAAGATACAACATTTAGGCACATCTTAGGAATACACCCTCCTGACACTACACATATGATTGTTCACCACTAAGTATAGGGAATCACACGTAGAGTGGAAACCAAGATGAGCTCAGAGCCACAACTACTCCCTATCTAGGTGTTTTTGGCTCCTACACCATGGTATAGCTACAAAGCCCATACCCTTACACTCACCACTGCTTAATGAATTTCTATCTTGAGCAATTAAAAGTGATTTCTTGACTAATTCCGGGTCTTAACACAACTTAGTTCTTTTATCGATTTTTCATTCCAGTCCACCCTCGACTCAATTACATTTGAGGAGTGGAGGCTTCATAGTCCTAACTTGAGGTGGCTTGGTGCTTATGGCTTTACATGCCAAGCTTTGTAGGTGCGATCCCAAGTTGTCACGCTATTGGGGTCAAGGCTTGGTGGCACGGTTGCTGCCATGTTGTGCCACGCCTTAAGGGAGGCAATTCATTGAGTTGCTCCTTATTTTGCCCCGCCACCTTCTTTCTGCCATCACCTTGGATCTTGGGGACTTAGGGTCTATTGGTTTGTTTGCCAAGATTCTTTGCCCTCATTGCCAAGTCAAGTACTTGGGGTATTTTCTTTCGCCTTTTGCCAGATCTTTCTTGCTTGCTTTGTACTTAGACAAGTTGGTTAGTTTAACTTGTATTCTCGCACGAAAGGTGTGGTCTTGGTGCATGACACCTCTTTGACTCTCCTTAGCCTCATTTGGAGTTGAGGTTCTTGGTGGGGAATGGACTAAGTCATCACACTTAGACTTGATTTTGGGTTGTGGAAGTAGAGGTATCCTTAAAGGTCTTGGGGTGATGCCTATCTATGAGGTGCTTGGTGTGTCACGGATCCATAAGATCAGAATGACAACTCCTTGTAGCCTGAATATCGATATCTCAATCTTTGTTAGCATTGGGTATGATCCCAATGGGTTCCATAGTCCAAAGACATTCACCTTAAGAGTGAGTCGCGAAGCCTCAACTAGCAAGATTTCTTTCCATAGACTAAGTTACCTTGGCTAGACCATATTGCGAGCACTCCCCCATGCTCTCCCATCTTTGAGGCTTTGTCCTTTGACTCCTTCTTTCCAAGCTCATAAGGGTTTGCCTCTTCTTGCTCAGATGCATAGCCAATGACTTTATTGCTAAAGTGCACTTAGTTCCTACTTTGTTCCAATTTGGCTGGGATGGGATGTGGCCTTGGAGCAAAAGCTGGGGTTGCTTTGTCCTTAGCCACGAGTTGAGTTTGGGGGGTTTTGGAGGCATCTCCATTCTCATCTCTCATCCTGGTTCTGTTGGCCTGCCTCCATTTCTTGGCGTTTGGTTTTGCCTTCTTCTTCGTCTCATTCTCATTCTCATTCTCCTCTATGTTTTGCTCTTTTTCTTCCTTCTTGTCTTCTATCTTTTCTTCTTTGGCCTTCTTGCCTTGATCTATCTTTTCTTGGTCTTCTTGCTCTAGCTAATTTCTTCCTTTGGCTTCCTAGCTCTCCATATTTGTTCCTTCAACTTGTTTTCTTTGTCTTTTTCTTCTTGCTCAATCTTTTTCCTAACTTTCTTCTTATTGTTTTCTTCTACTTGTTTTCTCCTATCATGGTCTAGCTTCTCTTCTTCTTCTTGCTTCTTCGTAGCTAACTCTACTTGTTCTTCTATTTCTTTTCTTCACTTTGCTTGTCTCATGTTTTTCCTCGATCTTCTCTATGGCTCCATATAACAACTCTCTTTCTTCTTCTTTCACATCATCTTCTTCTATCTCATCCCATATTTTCATTATTCTTTCCTTCAACTCTTTTCCTAGCCTATCATCATTGAACTGTGAGGGTTGGGTTGATTCTTGTTGTTGGGGTTATTGAGGTGGTTGAGGCATTCCAAGATCTAGGCTGAGCTCATCCTCCCCTCTTCTTCTTTCTTCTCTTCTAACTTTTCTCTCTTTTCTCTCTCTTCACCGATATCATCATCTAAAGTAGAAGTGTCGGTTCCATGTAGTGGATGCTCTACCCCATGTGCTTTTACCCTTCCATTCTCATCCTCTAACTCTATCTCTTCATCTACTTCCTTCATCATCTTCTTCATCAGAGGCATCCCGTGCCTCACATGAGGGCACTAACCTGCCCTCACCCTCAATCTCACGGGGTGGAGGTGTTCCAATATCAGTATCGAGCTCATTCTCCCCCTTCTCTTTTTCTCACACTGGTTCTCTTAGTTGGGTCTTCCTAGTTTGCTCGATCATTTTGAGCTGTAGATCTTTCTTCTTGTATGTGATTTTGAGCTAGTGACATAGCTCCTCTTCCTCTTCAAAGAAAGTGTCCTCCTAGGGCCTTAGCTCTTTCCAAGTCATTTTTGAATGGTATGCCGCATGTTCCTATCATGCCACAGCTCCCTCTCAACTTTGTTGGCACATCAAGTTCCCTTCCAATTTTTAGCGGATACCAAGTGTTATGGACCTTCATGGGACTTCATGATAAAACTTGTCATGAGGCACAAAAAGGCACAGCAGAATGGCACACAAGATATATCAATAAGGAATCTTTGTATTAATGATATCGAAAGATACAACATTGAGGCACATCTTAGGACTACACCCTTGTGACGCTGCACATATGAGGGTTCACCACTATAAGTATAGGGAATCACACGTAGAGTGGAAACCAAGCTGACCTCAGAGTCACAACTACTCCCTATATAGGTTTTTTTGGCTCCTATGCCATGGTATAGCTACAAAGCCCATACCCTTACAGGGGGGGTGAGGGAGGGGGAGGGGGATGCTATGGGATGGGGTTGGGACTTAGAAATAAAAGTCTTGGTAGCTTGCATATGATTTTTTGGAATCCCTTGAAAATTCATTTTTGGAAGGGACTATTTTTTAATCATGAGCTTGAGGGATGAGGACCCAAAAATTTGTGTGTGCATAAAATTTGTGGGAGCTATTCCTTTCTGCTTGAGAAGAAAATTAAGGTAGAGACCATGTTTAATGGTGGAACTCAAGGGCATTTCCATGCATGCATACATGTATATACATTACACAAACACAAATATAACCCACCATCACACAACCAATTTTATTTTCTAAAGATACCTTTACTTATCATGGATTAGTAAGTATGCAATAAAAGCTTGCCTACCTAGAGACATAGTTGAAAAAGATCACCTAAGGAAGCTCCAATTGGTTGCCCAATGAACATGCCCAGTTAGTCGTGAGTATAATTTTGTAGGCATGTGCATGATCCTACATAAATGCACAAAAGCTACCTACAAACCTATAAATGAGTTGGCATGCATATAAATTTGTAGATGAATTTAGTGTATATCTAGTGACACTATAGCTATATGAACACATGAATCTATAGTTTACAGGAGACTGCACATAGCTATAATTGTGGTAGCTTCACATAAAGTAATGGTTCTTTGAATAGTATTAATGCCTTCATTATGAGGTTGGGTGTACAGACCTTTGCTATACTAATGCTTTCATAAACAGTTAATCAGATTGGCATATAGATTTAACTAGTGGGGTGACCAATTGCTATGCATGGTACAACTTCTATATATGTTACATTAATACTCATTTTTTTATGGTAACAAATACACAAAATTTTTTGTCATAATAACAAGTAGAGTTATAGGTGTATTGGTAGTCTTGCGCATTTATATGAATGAAGATGCATAATTCTACAAGCATATATATAAACCTACAAACATGGTGACACATGCATAATGATGTCATAATCACCATTCATATGTAGATGCATAGATGTGCTAGATAATTAGCAAACCAAGAGCAATATATGTTTGTTGTTGGCTTGCATAGTATCTGCACATGACTTTGCCAACATGCCTATGAGCAAGCCATCATGCTAACAATCGTACAAATCCACAAGTAAGCTTAGCAATCATGTGATATCATACATTTTCCATGTGGATTTGTAGGTATATTGGCAAATATGGGCATTTATTTATGCATGAATGAAGTTGCATAAAACTACAAAGCATATACATGAAATGGCCAATAAAGTTGGATGTTATTTCAATAATATGATTAGAACATTAATGCTAACATCCCTAACAAAAAGATGATACTTAAATGAAGTTTGAACTTATGTGTATTGTTGGCTTTTTGACCAATTGTTAAGTATGGTGCATGTACTATAAATATTGTAGTAGTGCTTATCTCTAGTAGGAACACCTAAAGCATGCGTAAACAACATTTAGGCACACATTAGCAATTTGTTGGACCATGTTGTTCTTAGATGGAACTTTGATCAAGGTCTTTTCTAAAAAGTAGGGACTTGTATATGCATAGCCCACCTACTCTTAATTGGAACATTGGATACTATTGCATGGACTAAATTCTAGTTAGATTTCAACTCCATGATCTTTATTGATGTTGGTATTAATATGCTACTATTAGTAGTAGTACTCATGTTCTAACATGCTTATTTGTAGGAGATGCAAGGCTTTGGTTGCCTATTTTTGTTAGTAAACTAAAGAGGAAACTCATTATGTAGACCTAGTTGCTTACGTAGCTAGTTTAGTATAATGAGTTGCTTGTGCAACTTGAAATACATGGTTCTATAACTAATTTTGGACACTTATCTAGCACACCTTTACACAACCCACTTTTAGAGACCATCAATGGTGAAATATGGTAATATAGTTAGACTATTAGTATTGGCAATAATAATCATTATTGATTATAAACTTGCCAATAACAATTGGCTAATTTGGCAATTCTTATGGTAGGACTTGATATATGATTCTTAATAGTGAATTATTTACATCTTGTTTTGCATATTGATTTGGTTTTGCAAATGGTTATACATATTAATTTGTCATACATGTCAAAAATTGGGTACTCGACACCTAATGATAGGGTATGGTATATAACTCTAATAATAAATTGTTTATAAAATTGATTATCCATGCTAATTTTTCATAGATTATGTCATCTATTTTGATTGTCATTGGACAGTCTTGCAAGCTCTAGTAATAGCTATTGTCTGTTGATTGATAGTTGGTTATGAAGAATAGTAAGATAAGACACGACTGATATCAAATGATTGATATGTTTTGAGTAGTCTTGATCACAAATATGGTTCATTATAACAAGACACTTGAAAGAAACCATTAGTTAAGTTTGCGAACTATGGTTGATAATACGATCAATCGCATAATTGATTATAACTAAATTGAATTATAGAGTTTCAACAAGATTAATCTAGTTGGGTCAATAAATCATATCAATGAGATATATAGTAGGAGTTTGATAGTTTGAATAGACCCTAGTAGGATAAATTTTATTTATTGAGTCTTAATTAGAATAATCTAGTTGGCTCATCAACTCGAAATAAAGTAAGATTTATAATAGGAGGTTGATGATACCATCAACCACAAACTTACTTTGATTAAATTGGAATATTGAGACCACTAGTGGACTTTTTGGTAAAGTAGTCGAGTCAAAACCTAAAATATATGTGATTATGAATTGAAATTAATTATGAAAAAATTCAAGCTAAAGTTATACAATATAGGATTTGTATAGCCTTCAATATAGGCCTTACTTGACTAGAAAAGCAAAAGGCAATAATTGAATTGTAGAAAAATGTTTTCATTGAATCAATATAAGCATTGATTTCTTTTGTCTAGTCAAAAAGTGGTATGGTGAAATTTACTTAAATTTAGGATCTGTTAGGGCTAGTAACTATTGTTATCATGGACAAGATAGTAAGTCTTTAGAGATATTGACACATGTAGACCCAAAAATGAAACCTAGGTTTTATATATGATTCATTTGTTGAAGGGAAATTTTTATTGATCACACACACACACACACACACACACACATGCATGCACGCACGCACGCACACCCATGCACACACACATGCATGCATGCGTGCACACACGCACGCACGCACGCACGCACGCACGCACGCACGCACGCACGCACACACACACACACACACACACACACACACACACACTCACTCACTCACTCACTCACTCACTCACTCACTCACTCACTCACTCACTCACTCACTCACTCACTTTAACCTTGTTAACCCTTGCCAATGGTTAACAACATATATATTTAAGAATTAAGTGTGTTGTCACAATGTCCATGTCTAATCTTGATGATTGGGTTTTTAAAACTCAAGGATACCTTCACTTGTAAATCTTGGCTACAAAACTACCCTTACTGAATTAGAGCCCCCACCAATTGATATCCAATCCATCCTTTGCATGTTTTAAAGGCCTCTATTTCCACAAGAAACTCATTAATTTTGAAACCTAGGCCATAGAAAATCACTCTCTACTAACTCTCAAGGTAGCTTCTATTAAAGATTTGATTGCCCTTCTTGTCAAAGCTCGAGAGGCACCAAATTCTCTAGTAGAACATCTTACTCAATTGCATGTGTCTCTACTCACTATAAATTGGTAAAAGGCAATGAGTGAGATTTTTTTGGCAACCCATTATTTTTATTCCACATGTTGCATTTATTTCACCTTTTGTTGCAACTATTACCACTACCACCACCTCTCTCTCTCGCCAACTCTATGTGCATGCACGTGTGTGTGTGCATATTGATTTGGAAGCTATGCTCATAGGAAACATCCATGCCCAAGTTTCATGTTAACCTCAATTTTGGAGAGCAACACGAAGAAGGAAAGAATCACAAGATTTTTAAAGATCAATTTTATGGATATATGTGATGAGATCTTCATCAAATTGAATTTGAAATACTTGTAATTTCCAAAAAGAGATATTGTTTAAGCTATATTATATAACAGTCGAGCTCAGTCCCCTATAAATTGTATCACTTTTTAGTTAAGAGAGAGTCCAAGATTAAGTCCTACATGTATGCATGCAATACAAGGATTGGCCAAGAGAGGGATAGGGTGCTCAACTTTCTGGGGGGGGGGGGGGGGGGGGGGGGGACCCTGAAATTTGACTCCATATATAAAGGTTGAAAATTGAATAGAAGAGGTTATTCTTCTGTGTGCCATCTTTGAGAGCTTTTCTTCTTGCTTCTATCTTAGCCATTGGAGCATCCTGAGAGTGTATATGTATGTGAGAGTGTCAGAGACCATTAGAGAAGCTCGTCTTCAAATCTTGTGCCTTCTTCTTCTTCTTCTTCTCTTCATTTGCAAATGCTTCTAGCATACATGGATTGAGTTGGAGTTATAGAGTAGTGGATCATAAGGCTTGGATAATAGAGCCACTTGCAAGCCCATCAAGCAACGAGGACTCCAACATGATAGGTAAGTAGGTGACCTCTCTATGAATCTGGTCATGCATTTGCTTTCTTTGTGGATTGATGAGTGCTTGGTTGGAAAGAGAAAGAGTGAGTATTTGTAGCCAGGTGAGAGATAGCATAGCCAATATGGCTAAAGCTCTTGAATCAATAAGATCAGCCACGTCTTGCCATTGAATGAAAACCCAATATTTTAAGTCCATTGCTAGGACCTAGATGGAATTGACTGTTGAGGTACATACACTCACTCTTATGACAAAATAAGAGACTTGTTAATGATGATGAAGGCACTTTGAAATGTTATATGGCTTTCATAGAGAGGCTTGATTGCATGAGATATATTTATTGGATTGGCTATTTGATTGGTGTTTTGAAAATTTCTTGGTGTTTTCATTGGATTAGTATATGTTGTAGGTTAGGAAGAAGTGAAAAACACATACCCCCCACAAAAAAAGAAAAAGAAAAAAAGAAAAAAGAAACCCAAACTATCTCTAGATAAGTCATTAGGACACCCATAGGACTTCATCTCATAGGCACATGACTCACTCATAGTGGAATAGAGGAAGTGAAAGTTTGATTTCCTTGTCTATTTGAAGGATCAATGATTTTTGGTTGTGTAAGTAAGAGAGTTTGGTTATTGATTAATGCATGATGCAAGGAAGGAAAAAGCATTGTTGCATGCTAGAGCTCCACTGTTTTTGCTTTAAAGGGAAAGCACAACTTTTTGGTTTTGGTGGTAGAAGGAGGGTAGCCATATCACTTGATAGGGGTGCAAAGGAGAAGCAAGAAGAGAAAGAGGAGGAGCAAGCAAGGAGAGAAGGGCTTTGTCACCACCATCACCACCGTCATCTCCAACATCATTGCAATGACTCCAAGCATGATCATTACATGTTAGATTTGAGAAAGTCATAGTAGAATTGATCAAGACCATGGCTTGCCTACCCCTGTAGTTTGTGATTGCAAAAGTCATGTTTTGCCTCTTCTACACTATAACCTATGCCAAATAGCTTTTCTACCCCTGTAGATAGACACATAGTTGCCTCTCGGTAATCCAACACATGGCCAAGACCATGGGCCATCAAGCCTTGTGGTTGAATAAGACAAGCATGCTTCAACATCAACAAGCTCTCATGTGGATAGGTGCCCCTTCTTTTCATCGAGAACAAGGTTTTGCTTTACTTGAGCACACATGCAATTAGGTTCAAGATTGATTACAAGTGGCTTCTTTTCATCAAATTGAGCACATAGTTCACATCATATGCTTGGTTATTATCACATGCTTTTTGTAGTTTCTTCTAGTAAAGTATATGACTATTATCCACTTGCTTTGTAGTCAAGGATATGGTTGCTTTTTATTCAATTGTGCATGCTATTCAAGTCACCAATCAAGTACATGGCACAAGTCAGAGGTTGAGCACATGTCACTTGTCATCCAGTTGAGCACACATGACTTCTTATGATTATGCCATCATCCGCTCCACCTCCTTGCCAAGAATAGCATTCACCAACCCATACACATTGACATGAAAAGAAGAACATGTAATGAGAGATTGTCATCATTAGGAGATTGTTGCAAAATGCAAGTCTTGCAAGATCTTCAAGTGACTTAGTCACTGATTTAGTGCAACAAAGATTATTCACAATAACTCATGCCCTTCATATTGGAATGCATGCAGCCAATTCTTTACTTACGAGACTTGATGTCACACATGGTTCCAAGGACCAAGCAAATATTTCCTTAGTTGCAAAGCAAATAGAGAAGTAAAGAGTAGTATATGACCCCTACAACTTTGTAGAGAAATTTGATCAAGTATCTAAGGCACATGACTTCACTTTTGATTTAAATAAGGCTTAGGCCTTTGGACTTTGTTCGAGCAACAAAGAAAGAATGTGGTTCTCACGGTTAGATGTGAACAAGAAATCTCTTTTCTCTTCCCTACAACCACAAGAGGGAGAGCATGCGAGCCTATGTCTCCAAGGTTTAGAGCATTTATAAATGGAACCCTATTTGCAGAGTCCCAATCTCAAATCCATTATCAAAGCATTTTGAGATGAGTGCATTTATGAAGCCATGACCAATAAATGGGTTGGAGATATCCAGCCTCAATGAGGTCTTGGAAGAGGCCATGTGCATTGATGACTTGCATAGTGAGAGAAGGTGAGACAAAAAAAAAGGTCAAGAAGTGATGACGTATCCACAAGGAGTAGTTATGAATTTAGTATGGCGCAAGACTTAACACCTTCCACGATACCAAATTGAACGAGTGAACTTCTTAATGCCTTGAAGCAACCCCTGCCATATTGGCAAATCATTCAGTGCTTGCATTGCAGGACCACCCACCTTTTGTTTGAATGGTTGCATCCTCCACAAGTTTACACAAACTGTGGACACCTTGCGCATATAGCAACCTATTACCGAGCTATTAGATGCCCAACATATCCAAACCCACAGAATAATGGCTAATAGCCAGGCTGGCACCCCTTCTGTATAAGTACCCACTATATAGTCATATATAAGTGACGATAACAAAGAATAAGAGTACCATTCATTGTGCCCACTATACTCTATTGTGTGCTTCTCTCGCTCCATCGCTTCTACCTTGCATCCACCATTGCTTTCTTCTCAAGTGTTACTAGAGTGACATTTGGCATTTGAAGGAGATCATGCTTGGAGTAAGGAGTAAAGCTTTATCATGAAGATTGAGGATTCAAGATTCTTCTTCAACATTGGTGTTTATTGTTCATATCTTAGTACATGTATTATTCTCATTACTGAGCTCTACATTCAAGTCCTAATAGGTATTCTAGCTTGAGGAGCCATTAAGGCTCAATTTAGGGGCTTTTCCTAATTTGGTTGCATTTATGCAACCATTAGTGGTTGGCGACTAAGTCAAATATCTTGGATTTAGATGCTTGGAAAGAGGTTTTGATACATGTCTTTTGATATATGCAAGCCTAAAGCCTGTTTAAGCAAGGGTCAACTTGTCATTTGGAAGCAGGGGAACATGTCTATCAGAAGCACAGGGTTTAAGCAGAGGGTTCAAGTAGGAGGTTTGAGTTTGTAGCTGATAGAGAAAGAAAAGAAAGAAATGAATGATTCTTCTTGCTCATTGTGAAGCATCAAAATCCGTGATTGCAATTGTCTTATGTTGATTTATGTTGTTGGAGAGAAAAATAACCTATAAAAAAAAGAGGGCACCATTTTTCTTGCATTTGTATGTTAGAGCAAATTTTCATTATATTTTGGACCTTTAAGCTCTTAGTTTATTAGCTAAGGTCAAAACTTTAGCTCATTTTGAGCCTTGCTCACACTACAGGTTGCCCAACAAACTGGTTCTCAACCTTTTATATGCATTTTGGCATTGGCAGATTCTATATTTTGGAGAGGATATTTATGTTGCACGATGCTTGTAATACAGTGATTATGTTGCACCATTTGATATTTTGGAGAGGATATTTATGTTGCACCATGCTCATACTACAAGGATTATATTGGTTTCATTGTATATACAAAGGGGGTTTACATGCGTATGGCTATCAAATGCTTGGAAAATAGTTTTGGAAAACCAAAAATTTACAAAAAATGCATATGATTTTGCGACAAGTGCTCAAACATTAGATCCACATTAGTTTTATGCTGGTTTGATGTCGGTTTAGCCATTTCTTGGCTTTGTGGGGCATTCAAATTATAGTAAGTCAATCTCTTTTGAGCTTGAAATTGGGTATATCTTGTTATCTTTACTATGTGCGACATATGATTGTCATTATAGCTTCTTCATATCGGGTTCAAAGAATGCATTGTTTAATCTTGAAAAGCTTGATGGAACAAACTTTTCATATTGGAAAGAGCCAATCTACAATGTATTGGTCTAGTAGAAGTAGTTGAAGCCAATTAAATCTTGAAAAGCTTGATGGGACAAACTTTTCATAATAGAAAGAGAAAATCTACAATGTATTGGTCTAGTAGAAGGTAGGTGAAGCTAATAAAATCTAAATGCATCTGACTTTACTTCCAGTGGGAGCCTCTTGGTATATTTGGATGTATACATAGTCTTATTTACACTTGAGCTTGAGCTTGTGGGACACTTACATGCATTTGCTCTCTTGAGAGCTTTATGTCTGCAGTTAGTCTATAATGGGCTTATTTGATACACCTATTGGGGTAGGCACATATCTCTATCACAGGTTTGTCAGTTTTGTATGCATCTTGGATGGTTATGCATTGAGCTTCTTGCTCTATTAGTTGTGCTTGTGCTTGGTCTCTTCTCTTACCCCGAGACCCATTACATGCATGACTTCTAGACCTATGAGATGTCTCTTGCCTGACAGGTGATTGGTTTGATAGTTCTTGGTACCTTCTTGTCCCTTGACACTCACTGTTGGATGTATCTTGCTACTTGGTAGTTGCAGTGACATATGTATCAGTGATTGATTCATTTTGGGACAGTTTTACATAATGCTGCCATTTATTACAGCAAGTTGAAATCTGCAGATTTTGAGCACTTCTATGAGGGTAATGCTTACTATTTGATGTTATCTTGGTCATATTTGGTAGACAAGTGCTTCTCTTGGTGATATCCACCCTTTCAGCCAGTTTTAGCAGTGGTTTTAGTGCATTTTTTGCTAATTACAACAACATGTAATTTTGCTTTTTTTTGCTTTGATTTGGGACAGTACGGCTGGTCATCTGAAAGACACAGCTCTCTTTGACATTGCCAAGTTGGATGGTACCAACTATGGGTATTGGAAGTCCCAAATATGGCAAGTTTTGGTGCAAAAGTTGTAGATTACACCCTTGCGTTTCAAGGGTGTTAAACCCGAGGATATGGATGATGATGTTTGGATGGAAGTTGATGAACTATGCAAGTCTACCATTATCTTGTCACTCTTAGAAGAGGTCCATCATAATGTTGTTGAAGATGAAAATCAGAGTGCATGGGATTTATGGGAGAAGATTCAGGAGCTTTATGCGAAGCAGAGTCATGCATCACAGATGTATTGACTGAAGCAGTTAATGGACCTTCCATGAAGGAGGGGACCTCCCTATCATCTCATTTCAGTCAGTTTCATGCTATCATGAAGAGTCTGTTGTCACAAGGTATTGAGTTCAAACACAACTTGCACCCGTTGTTTCTACTTGGTACCTTGCCTGAATCATGGGATGTCTTTCATACTGCCATATGCACGAACAAGCTTGATGGGCTAAAAATCAAAGATGTTGAGAGTGCTTTATTGACTGAGGAAATCAACATGAGAAATAATGATGCTTCCCGCTCTTCACATGCATTGACCATTAGAGGTGGCAGACATGGCATGCATGATAATGATCATAAGGGCAGGGACTCTTAGAAGTCCAGGTCCAAGTCACGTGGTCGCGGTAAGTCTCGTGGATGGAAGTTTGATCTTACCTGTCATTATTATGGGAAAGCAGGACATATTAGGCCGCAGTGCCATAAAATGTGTGATGATAAGTGCAAGGAAAAGGGAAAAGAGAAAGTGCAGAAAAAGTCTTCTGAGTGCAACATTGTACCTGCAAAGTCCAGTGTGAAGATACAAGAGGTTAATGTCATGCAAGCCACTGATTCAGATGACGATTACATACTTGTAGATTCTTCATGTGATGCCTTACAGGCTTCTGGGATACATTTGATGTATGCAGAGTGCTAGCTCTTGGATTCGGGTGCGTCATTTCATGCGACATCCTGTAGAGATTGGTTTCATACCTATCGTACCATGTCTGGTTCTGTGCGTCTTGGTGATGACAGGTCTCTTGACATTGTGGGCATTGGAGATGTTAGGCTATAGTTTCCTTCTGGCACTTCTTTTGTTTTGCATGATGTATGCCATGTACCTACGTTGACTCGCAGCCTTATGTTAGCCTTATGCTGTGTACCTACGTTGACTCATAGCCTTATGTCAGCTGGACAGCTTGATGAAGCAGGGACTTTGCATGGAATATTACTCGTGGCAGGCTTGTGCTTGCAAGAGGTGCCGAGTCTGGCAACCTCTATTCCTTACTTGTATCTGGAGCTACATTGGATCATGTTTTGTCTGTGGGTTCTATTCCCCATGTATCCCTTTGGCATGCTCATTTGGGGCATATGTCTCTTAAAGGAACGAAAATGCTCTGTGCTTTGCAGTATCTTCCGCCTTTTGACTCTTCGCATTTTGATTCTTGTGATCATTGTTTGTATGGCAGGCAGACTAGAAATACACATAAAAAGTCTGGTAAGAAATGCATGGGTGAGCCCTTGGCTCTTGTGCACTCAGATGTATGTGGGCCCATGCCTTGTCAGTCACTCGGTGGGGCAAAGTACCTTGTTACTTTCATAGATGATTACTCACGTAAGGTTTGGGCTTATCCCATAAAGAGAAAATCCGATGTCTTAGACACATTTCAGCGTTGGCTTGTTAGAAGTCAAGCTTAGTAGGTACTTCTTTATGTGTGACTGACATCTGTGACAGCTAGGTGTGTGCTGTCTCCATGTGACCACATTGAATAAGTCAGGTTTGTGTTAGTAGGTGACATGACTAGAGTTAGTCAGTCTAGTCAACACTAAGACTAGGTTACTTTACATTATTTTTGTGTGCTTCTCAGTTAGTGTGAAATAATGAAGAAAGCTATGGGAACCTGAAGGTTCATGGAGATTAAGTTTCCCTGTCTCTCTCTCTCTCATCTTTGAACATGGTATCAGACCATTGCCAGGTTGAGCTCTCTGGAGCAGGAGGAAGTCAAGAAGACTTGTAGGAGTGGAAGATCAAGGGCTCTCAAAGATCAAACAAGCTATCATTGTGATGGAAGGTAGGCATTGTGTGATTGCTTACTCTATGGTTCAAGCTACTGTCTGTGGCTTGTTTAGAGCCTTGTGAAGGGGGTATTAAGCAATAGTGTGTGCTTCATCATCATCACCATCATCAAATCGAGCTGCTGGAGCAGAGGACAGATCTGCGCAAACTGCGCCTGTATTCTACAGACATCTTCGTGGCTAAAAAACATCATATGCAAGTGATATGAAGTGGCTAAATGCCTGACAGAAACTAGTGGAAGGTACTTGAAGAGTACAAGGTGTAAATGCTTATGTGAGAGCTCACCTATGAGCTGAGAACAGAGACTCTAAGTTTGCAACAAACAGTGGCCTGTTGTATACATGCATTACAAAGCATGTATGCATTTATGACATGAATATGGAGTCCTGAAACATACCCAGAAGCATCGATGGAGCAAAGGTATATGCTAGGAGGACATATGTACTTGATGAAATGCATTTGAGTTGAAGTTGCTCACTGAAATCATTCAGATCTAAAATATGTTAATGGTTGAAAACTGTCATACACAGTAAATGACAAGCACTGTATCTTGCTGAAGCAATACATGTCACTTTGGAGCTTCTATCACCTATATGAACTGACATATGCATGCTGAATGTATGGAGGATTGAGGAAAACATTGGATGCTGCTGAATATTCAAATCTGAACCTGAAATAAGTCCCTTGATAGTGCTTGGGCTGGCTGTGAATAGTCATGGTTATGAACAGTCATGTACTCTTTGACAGTGATTAATGAAGACAGGTTGTCTATGCCTACTCAAATGCTCATGTATTGAACTTGCCACTACAAAGTAAATGTATGACATGTCTTGAGGACTTTTGAGGCTAAAATACATCTTGGTTGCTAGAATATTGGTTGTTGGTGATCTGTAAGCAAATTTATGTTACTTATACTTGCTGGTTATGCACTGTTTTGTGCCTCTGTGCTTATGTCTTGACTGCCAAATGTACAAGCAGCTAGCTGGGAAGTTTTGGGACATGTATGACATGAATACCACCACTCAGTTTTGACCTTGGAATTGCTACTGGTTACTCATAATTTATAGTTTTTAGACTGCATGTATTCACCTTGGCAGTGAGGTTGCAAAAGCTTAAGCTGAAGCAAGTACATAGCTTATGTATTGACAGTTATACCTACAGCTGAGACCACTTGTTTGTGGGTTGTTTTGGGTTATCAGTGGGCTGAAATACCCTGGTTTTTTATTGCAATTAATTGCAGAAAACTATCATAAAATGTTGTGGACTGAACTTGGTTAGTGATACTTATCGATTTGCAGGGAGTGACAGTCTATTGCATCATGGCTAATGCACATGGGACTGACAATATCACTCAGATAGTTGGAGAAAAGTTAGACAACAAGAACTTTGCATTATGGAAATTCAGGATGAAAAACTTTCTGGTTGGCAGAGGTTATTGGGATTTATGTATAGGAGATGAGGCTGCTCCTGAGTTACCTGCAACAAATCCAACTAATGAACATAAAAGAGCTTATAGGCTATGGAATGAGAGAGCATGCAAGGTGCTGCATTGGTTTTCTCTATGTATATCTGATGCTATGGTAATTCAAATCACTGGATGTGAGACTCCGAAGGATGCTTGGGACATATTGATGAAAAATTATGGAACCATGACACATGCACGAAAGATCCAATTGAAACAGCAATTCAACAACATGTCTAGGAATGGCAGAAGCATCTGGGTGTATACCACGGAGATTAAGACCATAGCTGATCAACTTGCTACCATTGGCTGAAGTGTATCAGAAGATGATATGATTGCTGTTGCCTTGAATGGATTAGGGAAAGAGTACAAAGCTTTTGACACATCCATCTCTGTTAGAGAAGAGCCCCCTACCTGGGAAGAGCTAGTTGCTTTGTTGCTGCATGAGGAGGTCAAACTTGGTTTGAATACAGGTTCCAGTGCATCTCAGAGTAGAGACACTGTGTTATACTCTAGCCAGCGTGGCAGAGGATTTAGAGGTCGTGGTTCATTTCGAGGTCGTGGTGACACTCGTAATGCTTATGGACAGCAGAGCAGCAGGGTAATTGGCATGGTGCAAATACACAAGGCTAGCTTGGATCTGGCGGGTTTAGAGGCAGGGAGAGATCACCCCGAGGTAGAGGTGGTGGATCTGGTTCATGGCAATCTTCTGATCAGTCCAACAGGGACAAAGATTGCCATTATTGTGGCAGGTATGGGCACATTGCAAAGGATTGCTACAAGAAGCAGGGAGATATGAAGGCAAAGGGCAGACAGCATGGGCACTATGCATCTTCTAGTGGTGCTCATGATGACCAAGTTGATAGACTCTTTGCCATGCAGCATGTATCCAAAAATGCATCGAGACATGATAGAGATGATAGATGGTACATTGACTCTGGAGCGTCAAACCAAATGACACCACATGGAGAGTGGTTTGATGAGATGGTTGAAGGTACACATGGTCATGTATGTACTGGAGATGACACCCAACATGACATAAAGCATAAAGGAATTGTTCCTCTTATGATGCCTGATGGCAAGAAGAAAGGCCTGCATGATGTATTACATGTACCGACTATAACAAAGAATCTTTTGTCTGTGGGTCAAATGGCAGAACAGAATCTGCAAGTGAGATTTAACAAAGATGGATGCTTCATTGAGGAGTATGGAAATGGCTGCAAGTTAATTGCCAAGGGCAGAAGGTGTAAAATATTACACGGCGCAGCAAACAGAATCTGAGAAAGAGATAGAGAGTACATAACAGATAAGAGGAGAATCAGTAAATTCTTTAACTCCAAAAAACTGATACAAAGATGGCTCTATCCACCCGTGCGCTTCCACTGTGTGAAGCTTAGATGGTGATCTAGACAGAAGATAGGTGAAGAGCTTAAGGCTAGCTGGAACAACAACTCTGACTGGGTGAAAGATGAGTGATCAATGGCTGTGAAGGGGTTTAGCTTTTATAGCCTGCGAAGGCCGTGAGGTTGGCCTGACCGACCTACCATATAAGCCTCCACTAGTCGGCCAGGGAATATTCTAGGGAATATTCCCTTTTAACTCCCTTACCCCACAACTCGATGCAATGCGCCTCGAGTTGCTACCAGCTTAACCACTCCGTCTAACCCAAAGATTAGACCCACAACGGTCACCTTTTTGCCATCCGGTCACATAGACCTCATCTGATATACAAGTCAGGACTCAACCAATGTCCGGGCTCACATTTGGCTTCTCCTCATAATGGGGGCCTTACAACTTTGAGCACCATGGATCATTGGTAGCACCTAATGAGGGTGGGGCATTGATCATATCTAACAGAAGGGATGGCATGATGTTTACATTGGATGCGACCATTCCGGGACTTAAGGCAGCCATGTTTGCTCATGATGATAGTGCCATTCGGGATGTAGAGATTTGGCACAAGCAGATTGGACATGTCAATGTGCAAAAGTTGAAATCTATGCAGCAGAAGGAAGTAGTACTTGGATTACCTAAATTCAAGTATAATGACTTTGGTCATGTATGCCCTACATGTCAGTTTGGGAAGCAGGCATGGTTTCCTTTCATGAAACATGTAAAAAGTAGCACTAGGCCTTTATAGTTGGTGCACTCTGATGTCTGGGGTCCTTCACATAATGCTTCTTTTGGAGGTGCACGGTACTATGTCTCATTTATTGATGATTTCAGCACAGGTACACTTGGCTTTATGTTTTGAAGCATAAAGATGATGTGTTTGATGCATTCAAAGACTTCAAGAAGCATGCTGAAAATGAGTTGGGCTACTACATATCCTGTTTGAGATCAGATGGAGGAGGTGTATATGTCTCTAATTACTTTGATAGGTATCTTGCTAAATATGGGATCAAAAGACAGCTCACATGTAGCTATACACCGCAGCAAAACGGTGTTGTAGAGAGGAAAAACAGGGTCCTAATGGAATCGGCTAGAGCTATGCTGAATGAGAAATGTCTGCCAAATGGTTATTGGGCTGAAGCAGTGATGACTGCTGTCTATGTGCTGAATCGAACCCCTACAGCAGGGATTCATGATGTCACTCCATATGAGAGGTTGTATGGTCATAAACCTGATATTTCGCACTTGAAGGTATTTGGCAGCATTGCATATGTGTATATACCAGATGAGAAGAGAAAGAAATTGGATCCTAAGGCAGTGAAGAGTGTGTTTGTGGAATATGCACAAGAACGGAAAGCTTATAAGTGTTATGTACCTTCTACGCATGAAACACTCATAAGCAGAGATGTGGTATTTGATGAGTTAGCATTCTGGTATGGGAATCCTGTTGCAGTGCCTACTAATTGCTCACCTAGTATGAGTCATGCTCAAAAAACTCTTGTAGAGAGTACTTCCATGAGTGGTCAAACAGGTGATGTATCATCTACAGTGAGTCCTTGGACAGGACGATTGAACGGTCACACTACTGCATCCATTGACATGGATATGTCAGTGAGGGGGAGAACATATAAGGGAAAAGAAAAGGTTTTTGAAGATGTAACAGGTCCACTCACTGCAGGTTATGATTCATCTAGCAGTGACAGCTTAGACAGTGAATTGGGGATTCCGTCTGTTATGACGCCAGGTGTTACGCAGAGTCGTTATGTGCCGCCTCATGAGAGGCAAGCTCACAGTGAGCCACAGCTCAGGAGATTAGAGAGGGTCAGATGACTTGTTGATAGGTATACTTACATTGGATATTCAGCCCGTCATTATGCTTATATGACGAAAGTAACAGGTTTTAGAGAACCAAGTAAGTTTGATGAGGCAGTTGCAGATGAGGATTGGCTTGCTGCTATGGATGAGGAATATTCAGCTTTGGCTGAAAATGGCACATGGGATTTGGTACAGTTGCCTGAGGGCAAAACACCTATCGGCTGCAAGTGGGTGTATAAGGTAAAATGTAAATCAGATGGATCATTGGAAAGATATAAGGCCAGGCTGGTTGCAAAAGGGCATGCGCATCAGTATGGTCTTGATTATGAGGAGACTTTCAGCCTTGTAGCAAAGATGGCTACAGTTAGAATTGTGATTGCTTTGGCAGCAGCTAGAGGCTAGAAACTATGGTAGATGGATGTAAAGAATGCCTTTCTGAATGGAGAGTTATAGGAACAAGTTTACATGGAACAGCCTGAAGGCTATGTGCATCCAGAATTTCCAACACATGTATGCTGGCTGAAAAAGGCATTATATGGGCTGAAATAGGCACCCAGAGCATGGAATGCTCGCATCAGCAATTATTTGCAGCAACATGGTTTTCGATTGGGTGATGCTGATCATAGTTTGTTTGTGAAGAAGACAGATCGCGGCTATGTATTTCTAGTGGTCTATGTTGATGACTTAATCATTACAGGAGATGATGAAAGCGGGATTGCTGAAGTAAAGACATGTTTACAGGCTGAGTTTAAGGTCAAGGACCTAGGAGAGCTGAAATATTTTTTGGAGATTGAGGTGTCTCTACATCTCAAAACATATGGCTGCTACAGAAGCAGTATGCTCAGGACATTTTACAGAAATATGGTATGGCTGATTGCAAGCCTATGGTTACGCCTTTAGAGCAGAATGTCAAGCTGCAGATTGATGTTGGGACAGAGATTGAGAATGTTACCATGTACAGACAGATGGTAGGCAGCTTGATCTATCTCACGATCACTAGACCTGACTTGAGTTATGCTGTGGGGCTGATTAGTCAGTTCATGCAGAAGCCTCGCAAACCATACTTGGATGCAGTCAGGAGAATTCTGAGATATGTAAAGAGTACCACAAATCATGGGCTGTTTTATGCATATTGGAAACCCCTTGACTTGATGGGGTATACTGATGCTGACTGGGCTGGTTGCACGTATGACAGGAGGTCAACTGGTGGTTATGCATTTGGATTGGGTAGTAGCATGATCAGTTGGCAGAGTAAGAAACAGCCTACAATTGCATTGTCCAGTACGGAAGCGGAGTATCGTGGTGCAGCCTTAGCGGCCTGTGAAGCTATGTGGTTTTATAGAAATTGTTGAATGACTTGGGAGTACACTTGGACATAAAAGTCAGGCTGTACTGTGACAATTTGAGCAGTGTCATGTTGGCAAGCAATCCTGTTTATCATGCAAGATCGAAACACATTGAGGTTCACTACCATTTCATCAGGGAAATGGTTTTAGCAGATCAGATTGACTTGGAGCATGTGAAGACTGAAGACCAGGTAGCAGACATCTTTACCAAATCACTTGGTAAAGATAAATGGTTTTAGCAGATCAGATTTACTTGGAGCATGTGAAGAGACTGAAGACCAGGTAGCAGACATCTTTACCAAATCACTTGGTAAAGATAAGTTCATTCACTTTAGACAGCTACTTGGAGTGATGCAGATGACTTGAGTTTTGTTTTTGAGCTTGAGGGGGAGTGTTAGAAGTCAAGCTCAGTAGGTGCGTCTTTATGTGTGACCGACATCTGTGACAGCTAGGTGTGTGCTGTCTCCATGTGACTACATTGAATAAGTCGGGTTTGTATTAGTAGGTGACTTGACTAGAGTTAGTCAATCTAGTCAACACTAAGACTAGGTTACTTTACATTATTTTTGTGTGCTTCTCATTTAGTGTGAAATAATGAAGAAAGCTATGGAAACCTGAAGGTTCATGGAGATTAAGTTTCCCTATCTCTCTCTCTCTCTCATCTTTGAACATGGCTTGCATTAGTAGAGAACCAATTTGGGAAAAGATTAAAATACCTAAGGTCATATAATGGGGGTGAGTATGTATCATGTGCCTTTGAGCAGTTTTGTGATGAGCAGGGTATTCAACATCAGTTGACTGCCCCTTACACCCCACCCAGAATGGTATGGCTGAACGCATGAATAGGACCATTCAGGAAAGGGTCCGTAGCATGCTTAATTAGGCTGGCTTACCGTAGCACTTTTGGGCTAAGGCAGTTACTACTATAATGCATCTCATTAATAGACCGCCTAGCAGTGGCATTGACTTTCAGGTTGCAGAGGAGGTATGGGCAGACAAGCCCCCCCCTCTTATGATCATTTGCATGTCTTTGGATGTGAGGCATTATGACATGTGCCCAAGGACAAACGCAATAAGCTGGTGTCAAATGCATTTTCATTGGCTATGGAGATGCAGGAGAGATGGGTTATCGTCTATGGGATCTGCAGGCACGAAAAGTGATCCACAGCCATGATGTCATCTTTCATGAGGACAAAATGCATATGCAACCTGAGAAAGTGGTTGAGATATGTAGAGTTATCTTTTAGGAGGAGCCACCTGCTCCTATTCAGCCACTCCATGCCCAACTAGAGAATGTGTAGCATCACCTGATGCTCGTGGCCCATATGTTAGGCATGCTGATGTTAGATAAGATGTTGGTTAGGCAGTAGAGCCTGGGTTGAAGTGTTCTACTAGAGATAGACGACCTCCTGACCAACCGACCTCCTGACCGTTTTGCACCCTCTATGGATTATGTATTGGTTACAGATGCAGGAGAGCATCTCACTTATGATGAGGCTATGCATAGGGGTGATTGTCACTCTTGGGAGAGGGCTATGCAGTCTAACCTTAACTCATTGCATAAGAATCAGACTTGGGATTTGGTTTCCTTGCCTCAGGGTAAGAAGGCTTTGCCATGCAAGTGGGTGTACAAGCTGAAAAGTACCCCTCGACACCCCAAGCCGGCATACAAGGCTCGATTGGTTGCTAAGGGTTTTAAGTAGGAGCATGGTGTTGACTTTGATGAAGTCTTTTCTCCTATGGTCAAGATGACCACCCTACACTTAGTCTTGGCCTTGGTTACACAGCTTGACCTAGACATGTACCAGATGTATGTCAAGATGACTTTTTTACATGGGGACTTGCATGATGAGATTTACATGGAGCAGCCTAAGGACTTTGCAGACCCTGGTAGGGAACATCTAGTGTGTAAGCTAAAGAAGAGCTTATATGGCTTGAAGCAGGCACCTAGGGATACCATAAGTTTGATGCACTCATGTAGTCACAGGGCTACAACCATAGTGCTATGGATCTGTGCTTGTACACAAAGAAAGCCCATGACCATTCATTACTGATTTTGGTACTCTATGTGGATGACATGCTTTTAGCAGGGACAGCTCATGTGGAGCTAGATGCTCTTAAGGCTCAGCTCAAGAAGAGCTTTGAGATGAAAGATTTGGGACAAGCCTCTCATATACTTGGGTATGCACATTACGTGCGATAGATATCACGGACTATGCTATTTGTCACAGAGGGAGTACATTCATAAAGTCCTTGATGAGCGCTTCCGTATGCAGGATGTTAAGCCTATTGGCTGTCCATTACCTTCTCATGTGAAGGTTTCATAGGCCGATTGTCCACAGACAGGCGAACAGAGGGCCGAGATGGCCAAGATTCCCTATGCATTAGCTGTGGACAGTCTTATGTATGCCATGATAGCCACCCATCTAGATATTGCTTTTGCAGTTGGGGTTGTGGCACATTATATGGCTAGACATGGCAAGAAACATTGGGATGCCATGAAGGGTATCATGAGGTACCTGAAGGGCACAACAGATATGTGTCTTTGCTATGGTAGCCAGGATACAGGAGTCGTGGGGTACACTGACTCTAATTATGCAGGACATGCAGATAGTAGGAAGTCCACTTCTGGCTATGTGTTCACTTATGCTGGAGGGGCTATCTCTTGGATGTCCAAGGTGCAGAAGTGTACGACCCTTTCTCCTATAGAGGCCGAGTATATTGCAGCCACAGAGGCTTGCAAGGAGGCTATTTGGTTAGGCTATTTGTAGACCTTGGTATGACAGATGCTATGCCTACACTACATTCAGATTCTATGTGTGCCATTAAGTTGGCCAAGCATCCGGTCTTCCATGTGAAGACTAAACATATTGAGGTGAGGTATCACTTCATTCGTGAGGTCATTGAGGATAGGTCTGTTGACCTTGTCAAGATTCTGGTTGAGCAGAATCTTGTAGACTTGCTCATGAAGAGCCTCGCTATAGAGCGCTTTGCCTTCCTAAGGAGATTGATGGGCATTGGATGAGATGGCGTCTTTTTCCTCATCCTATTATACATGTGTACATGTTGTACTGTCTTTTCTTTTTTCTCTCTCACTGGGGCAGATTCACCTTTAAGTGGGAGGTTGTTGGGGGTGAAGGCGCCTCCTTCGTCTGGCCGCCTGTGTATTACTACACTAACAATACCTGCCACTGTACACTGCAGCTGACGGGCACCCGTCATAGTCACTTATTCTTTATTCTTTTAGTGACAGTTTGAATAAAGGAAGGCCCGGCCACACATTGTGGTTGTTGGAGTTCCCACTTTGAGTTTCACTCTCTCTCTTGCTCTTGCTCTCCATGTGCCATAGCTCTCATTGCCAAGCTTCTTCCTCCTAGGTTCCACTTCCCTTTCATGAGTGACACTCCAGTCCACTATGTGGACGAGCCTAGCAATGATGATTCTTATATAAACCCATACGTGTCATATGATGAGGAAGGAAACACTATCCTCATGGACTATTGACCAGTTTAGTGATGATGTTGGGTAGAGGGAGAGGCAGAGTCATGGGAGGGAAAACCCAAGAACCAATTGTGTGTTGGAGTTGCGGTCACCTAGGACACATTTTTTCACACTGCCCGAGAGGGAGCAAGCAAATAGAGACAGGGCTGACCTGAGATGTGCTGAGTGTGAAATCACTCATCTCTTTGTCAATTGCCCTAGATGGAGACCATCCTCTAGTTCGACAAACGAGCCATTGGTTCCATTGGGGTTGTTCACTGTCGAGACACTCAACGGGGAGGCTACACCTATCCCATTGTACGTCATGACCCGTGCACATACGAAGCAAGTCGGCATATCATTGCCAGGGCCTAGCAGCCTTGATGCAACCTTAGTTGGAAAGAAGAGTTGGAGATGAAGGAGGAAGAGGCTAGATGCTAAGGTCACCCTCAAAACCGAAAGTGCCACAACTCTACCAGTTGGAGGGAAAGTCATTGACACAAAAGAAGAGACATCGGCACCTCAGATAGCTGAAAAGGGAAGTGCTAAGGTCGGGGAGTACCTCAACCCGAAGTGCCAACTTAAAGCCATCAAGAAGGTGAAAGAATAGGCGAAGGAGACCTAAGAACACCTAAAGGATGCTAGAACCCATACTAGAGGATGCGATCAATGACCTCTCAAGCATAAGCATGCCAATCTCTCTCCCACGAAAAAGTTCAAGGGAGGCAAGGGCACCACAAGCTGGGTCACCTAGACAAAGCCTAGATGCTTCAGGCTAGCAAAGCAATCAAGGCGAGTGGCCAAGAACCGCAGACATAGGAGAGAGGCAGGTGACTAGCAACCTCCTCCATACATTGGTGACCACCTCGATAACTCTAAGCTTAGGCGACCTGCTTAGGTAACACCCAATGCTATGGATGGAGCTAAAGCAATGGGTTGAAGAACCAAATGAGCCAATTGCCACAGACTTACTTGAGCATACTGTAGAAACCCAAATACCGAGTCTAACATTGCACTCCATGCATGTCAACACCTTTTGGGAAGGCATGGAAATACATGCAGTCCTACCAGTCCTAGCACTAGGAGGCATCACTAGAAAGGGGATTGTGAACATAGGGGCAAGAGTGAGTATACTAAGCCATTTGGTGCTCAAAACTTAGGGTAACCCACCAGTCAAGACTGCTAGGTTTAATGTCACACTAGCAAATGGAATGAAGGTGAAGCCGTTTGGAGTGTTGAAAAATTGGCTAGTAAAGATCACAAGGATCCACTTCTTTGTTGACTTCATAGTCATGAAGGGAGTGGACTATGACATCTTGCTAGGTTGACCCTGGATGCACAACACGAGAGTAGTAGAAGACTCGGGCAACGATCTTATCTTCTTAGGCAATTGAATAAAGACTATGAGAGTAGAGATGGATACGTGGAAGACTATGCTAGTCAACCTTGATGCCATCTCCACCATGATGAATGGCGACGGATAGACTAGGGGATCCTATGGGGCTCTTACCAAGTATATCCTGTGTCTTGAGGACGAGCAAGACTAGATGCACGTTCTTGCTACCATTGACCTACCATTCTCAGATGTTGAGGAGTACGAACAAGTCGTCAAGGTAACTGATAGGTTCAAGGACACACCTTTGGTGCCAGTTTGCATGATGACCAGGAGTCTGTGTGGAAGACCCACTCATATTGCATTTCAAGTCCTAACCAATAGACCCAAGCTCCAGGAGATCCTAAGGTACTTAACCAACAAGTTGGTTGGCAATCCAGTGATGAACCTTAAGCCACTCCAAGATCTCTTGGATGAGTTTGAATGGTGATGGTCCAAGGTACACAATTTGAACTTGAAGTACAACTGGACCTTACTCCTCGACCAACAAGAGGGGAATAGTTAGAACCAGGAGAATCAAGAGCAACTGAACAAAGATAGCTTCGACGACAAATATGAGTACTGTTGTTCTTTTAGTGATGAGAGTGAAAGGGAAATCGATACCCTAGAGTACAACATTGGGGGGCATATAATCGAACAAATACAAGTAGACCCCAGGTAGCACAAGCGGAGCGCACTTAGAGTGGAGAAGTCAGTTAGACATAAGTACTGTGAACTTGGTTGGAGTACATGGGTGAAATCAACTATGAGCATGTAGGCCTAGCCCAACCAAGTGATGCACCACTATTGCACGCGGACTCACCTTCTGAGCTACAACCACTAAGAGAGGGCCCCTCTTCTAATGAACACGCAGAGCTCAATTTTGAATCGAAAGTTAGCTCAGATAGTGACCCAAAAATGCCTCGACCTCCCAAGACCAGATGCACTAAGGGAGACCTACCTGTCCACCCAAGACACCAACTATTGAGGGAGGAACGAGACGGAAGCTACCTAAAGAGACATAGACAGAAGAACAATGAAAACCACAAGACCTGCCAACACAATTCACAAAGTTTAAAAAGGGAAATATGGTGGTGGTCTTGTTGGGAGCCAAACAACAGGGGCAAGCAAGTGAACCAATCGAGGGATCTGCCAAGGTCAAGGAGGTCAATTTAGCCAAGGAAGGGGAGACCCCCCGACCTTTGAGCAAGATGAAGCAAGTCTCGTCACTCTCCTACGAGAGTATATAGACATGTTTGCTTGGTTCCTAGAAGAACTTAAAGGGGTAGATTTGAGTGTGGTGACTCACAACATACCCATGACACCTGACACAATGCCAGCCAACAAGTCGCGAGCGTATCCCATGAATCCAAAGCACACTCACAGTATTGAGGAAAAAATTGACAAATTGATGAGAGTGGGATTCATCTACGAAATTGAACACACAGACTGGGTCTCATCCATAGTCATCATCCTAAAGAAAAATGGGAAGATTAGAGTGTGTGTCAATTACAAGAAGGTAAACGCAGCTATAAAGAGAGATAATTACCCGCTGTTGTACACCAAGCACATGTTAGAGAGAGTGGATGGGAAAGAGGCCTATAGTTTTTTGGATGGGTTCTCTGGGTATAATCAGGTGCAAGTGCATCCTAACGATAGGCATAAGACGGAATTCGCCACTGAATGGGGAGTGTTTGCCTACATACTCATGCCTTTTGGATTAACTAACACACTAGCCACTTTCCAATGACTGATGTGTACAATATTCAAAGACATGCTGAGGAAGGAGTTAGAAGTCTTCGTGAATGACTTGTGCGTTCACTCTGCTTGGCAAGAACACTTAGGCAGGCTTCGAGCCAGTCTTTGAACGATGTCGGCTATACCACCTCTCATTAAACCCCTTGAAATGCTAGTTCTGGGTGAAGCATGGATATCCTAGGACACGTGATATTAAAGAATGGTATTGCCACAGATTCCTCCAAGATCAAGGCCATTGTTGATCTCCCACCCCCAACTGATTACAAGGGTGTTCAGTGCTTCTTACGACATACTGGGTACTATCAACGGTTTGTGTTAAACTATGCATTGGCTATTAGACCTTTATACAAGCTGTTGATTGTATTCGAATGGACTGTGGAATGCCATTGCACGTATGAGGAACTAAAAAATGCTCTAACCACCGCTCCGATACTACGAGCCCTAGATTGGACACTCATGTTCCATGTGCACATCGATGCTTTGAAATTCGCCATAGGAGCTGTGTTGTGCCAACCTAGTGTTGGATTATCCAGTGAGCTTTGCTAGCAGACAACTCATTGAGACTGATATGAATTACTTGACAATGGAGAGAGAGGGCTTGGCCATGGTATTTGCAGTGGAGAATTTTTGACATTACCTTTTGGCTATGCCTTTTACTTTCTTTGTTGACCATCAAGGCTTGTTGTATTTGGTTAAAAAACCACGTGCTATAGGACACATTGCTAGATGGTTGCTTTTGCTTTTGGAATTTGACTTCTTTGTGGTGGTGCCTAAAGGGAAGTAGCATTGCATGGTTGATCATTTGTCTCGTATCCCCAAGGGAGAACTGACTGGATAGGGCATTATGGATGAGCTACTAGATGCACATCTATTCTGCTTGTCCAACGAAGAAGATTTGTTTAAAGCTAATTTCACACCGTACTCGGTAGATG
Organism: Lygodium microphyllum; assembly: GCF_053477565.2. Classification (NCBI taxonomy): domain Eukaryota; kingdom Viridiplantae; phylum Streptophyta; class Polypodiopsida; order Schizaeales; family Lygodiaceae; genus Lygodium; species Lygodium microphyllum. The sequence goes on from NC_141151.1 coordinate 24,282,268, forward strand.
ACATAGTTCAAGTGCTTCAACACGGACTACTGGAATGACAGATAGAAAAAGCGCGACTTAGGCGGCTCATCCTGAAAATCCAACCCTATCAGCTAATAGCTGGCCAACTTTACAGGTTGGGACAAGATAGGTTACTGCGCAGATGCATGTGTGAACATGAGATGCATGATGTGTTGATAGAGACACACGGTGGAATCGTGAAGGAGGACATTTTAGTGGAGACGCTAGAGCTCGCAAAGTGCTGTAGTTCTAGCTGTGGTGGCCTACCCTTTTTCGAGATGCTACACGCTTTATGAAGCACTGTGACGAGTGCGAAAGGACCAAAGTTTCGATTCACAAGGATCACATGGAGCTAACCCTAATTATCATATCACAACCCTTTGAGAAATGGGGGATTGACTTCAACAAACCCATTAGTCCTGCAACACAGTATTCACAAGCCAAATACATTATTGTGGCTACCAATTATATGACAAAATGGACAAAAGCGCGAGCCACAAGAAAGAATGATGCTCGGACCACTTCTAAGTTCCTATGGGAGCAATTGATCTCATGATTCGATCACCCCATCAAACTAGCGACTAAGGCACCCACTTCATCAATGAAGTAATAGCTCATCTCTTGTCCTCCTTCCTAATCCATCCATGGGAAATCCTCGCCTTATTAACCATAGGCAAACGATCAAGCCAAATCAACAAATAAAATCCTAATAAACGTCCTGACTAAGGTTCTCTTTGCTTCACAAAATGATTGGGATAACAAATTGATGGCGGCCTTATGGGCCTACTGCATGGCTTACAAGATAGCAGACCCCCTTTAGATTGACATATGGCACAGAGGCAATCCTCCCCTTGGAATTCTTCATACCAAGCCTCAGAATCGCCCTTCAAGAAAGGTGGGATGGGAAGCGGGCATGGACTGAACACTTGATTGAGCTCAAACGCTTAACGGAAACCCGGCTTCTAGCCACCCATGTGCTCATATGCAAGAAGGCAAGACACAAAAGCTGGTTTGACAAGCATGTCAAGCAGTGCAGCTTCGAACAGGGTGACTTAGTGCTGCTATACTCACTTAAAGGACATAAGCAAAAGCTAAAGTTTTGGGGGACTAGGACCTTTTAAGGTTCAGACCATCAGTCGAACTGGCAATATAGAACTCGAAACCCTAGAGGGTGAAGGCATAGGCTTCTTCAATGGCAGTCGTAAAAAGAAATATTTCCCTCCCATGCACCAATTGCATGAGCCCCCAATCCTAGCACCCCCTATCCACGTGCGAGTAGCCACCATCACTGAGATGGACAGTGAGGATGAGGAAGTAGTAGAACCAACCTACCTCAACATGATGATAACCGCTAAGCACACATGCACCATCAACGCATTGATTGATGAGGGAGCTGATTTTAATATCTTAACCCATGACCATTGGACCCAAATTGGCAAAGTGCCGTTGTAACCTACTAATTCTAGTCTCACCCCTTATGGAGGCCAACCCTACAAACTTTTGGGAAAGTGCAAGGTTGTAGTTTCTATCGAGTCTGAGAGCATGCCAATAATTTTCTATGTGTTGCCCAACACTAAGGATGCATGCACAGAATCAATGTTAGGATGAACTTTCAAGAAAAAGAAAGCTCATTGCAATGTCGACTATGAGTCGTAGCGCATCCACCTAGCCATGGGTAACGTTTGCATAGTTATAGATTTTAGCAAAGGCAGTGTCACTCTTTTCAAGTTCACAATGCCACTGGTAGAGAAACTCACTGCCAAGTCTCAAGAGGGGGGTCGTGACTTGTCACAACCTATCCAGCCTCGAGGCTAGCAACCCGCTCGAACCAACACTGAAGCCCATGAACCCCAATTCAAAACAGGGAGCGCCCCTTAGGAATAGAAATCCACAGCCTCACAAGGCTAACCATTAGCACCCAAAACCTAGGAGGCCAAGGCTGAACCATAAACATTGATGCACGGTCAGCCATGATGGGTCCCTAAGACATTATTGCGCATGCAAGGCTACTATGAGGGTAACACCTGGATTTGGATGCCTAAAGCCGAAGCGACCAAACACCCTATGCAAGCATCATCCTCAAGCTTGACCACCCACAACATCATGCCTGAGACACTCAAACCACAAGCAAATCAGGCCGCTAAGTCCATAGAACCTCCAAAGCCTAGCTCTGCAAAGCCTGAACTAATCTATCACCCAAAATCACAACCCACTACTAACAAAATGCCCAATTCTCGCGCACACGATGCCACTCAGATCTCAAATGCATCTAGCAGCACGACAATTGCAACTACCACCAAAATCATCAGAGGGAAAACCAAGGTCCAACCTAAAAAGCAAACCACGTTGCAACCATTAACAACTGAATTATCTAGTCCTGTCAAGCCTCAACCGCCCCCCGGCCTTGACCCTCTTATGAGCGATGATCAATTCTAACTTTGGTCGTAGACCTTGCTGAAAATACAGGGGATGACTTGGTTGCTTGCCTCCGATGCTTGGACACTACTTTCAATACCCTGGCTAAAAGCTACAAATGACTAGACTTAGGCCTCTTGAAAGAACCTATAGTGATGAAAGTACGAACACTCCCTTGCTCTTGGAAGAGTCAGAATTTGTATCCATCAAGGCTTTCGAAGCAGCTCAGGAGTTAATTGCAACTAAGATATCCCAAGAGCAAGCCATCAAGCAACATCTCTTTATCCATATAACAAGAATACAGCCCCAACCACAAATCAAGAAATCACAAAGTTGGAACAGCTTACCGACCATGACTCTTCCTTCTTGTGGAAATGGTGCGCTCTACGATTGCAATGGGAGCAAGCGGGATACCAACAAATAATGATCAATGCAGAACAATGACGTGCAATCAAGGCATCTGAGTATGACCCCAATCTATGTCGCTCCAACTTCCTATAGGGTGTTGACTTCTATTTGTAACCGACCCCTAAAAGAACACATTGAGGGACATCCGTATTTAGATCGCATCATAATAGAGGAGGAGTTGCATGTTGCTAGTCAAATGGACTCCGGTGACTTCTTGCTTGATGTCCTCACTTATATTACACACATAGGCGTTTGCCCTTTCGACATGGATAGCTATGCTAATCTTGAGTATAATCTGAATTTCTATGCCTAGCTCATGTGAAGGTAAAGCTCTCACATTATGTGCTAAACAACCGTCATCCTCTAACCCTTTAATCCTAGGAAGAATTCTTCTCAATTCAAAGAGAGGGAGGCATGGTGAAATAAACCAAACACATAATAAGAACCATAAAGGAAAATAATACATGCGGGACATGAGGGACCTCAATGGTAGGACGAAGCAACTTGTGATGACTGAGGAATTGACAATAAAACTTGAAAGTAATGGACTTAGATTGTTTGGAGGAAAAAGTCTAATTATGTACTAAAAATAATTTGATCTACTAGGCATGAAGTCTTTTCTTTCAGTGAATAGCTAGGTGGAAAAGCACTAATGGCAAACCATGGCTTATGATAGGATGTCATAGCAAGACCGAGCCCATCACCTACCCTTCACGGAAGAGGAAAGAGCAAAGTACGGGGCTAACCCTTGAAAATCAGACCAGCTCAGGTTTAGGAGCATCCACAACGTCAAAGGGGTGGTGACCAACGAGGAAGTTGTTAGGAGGATTGTGGATCAGTGCAACCTCGCCGCGTATATCAAAAAGTTTGGACAAGAGCCACCACACTAGGTGTGTGGAATTACTGAGAACATATGACCTTGATAAGGAGAGTGGGACAGTGTCCTTGGCAAGCAGGGAAGGAACCAAGCAGGTTCAGGTCCTACCCAACAAAACCTTGGTGGAAAAGGCACGGGGATTGGAACCAAAGGTGGAGAAAAGGCACAAAAGAGACGTCTATGCGATGTTGGGGATGAAGAAGGAAAGCGTCTTAACAAATGATGGCATAAGTATCCAGGACATTCCCGATGCAGAAATCAGATTACAAGCAAAGGTGATCCACACCCTCTTCTCTAGCCTAAGGTACAATTCACTCATGCATAGAATCCGTGTGCCCGTGCTGCAGAGCATGGTGGCTCATTCACTGCATGAAGTGGATTGGAATGGCTACATCAAGAAAACCATGGATCAATCAACTAGGACTCTAGCCCTTGGAACTAGACTAACAGGTGGAGAATCCCCAACATCGAAGGGAATCGACAGGAAGAAGCCCTCAGCCAAGGCATCATTCATAGGATATAGAGGAGTTTTGACCGCCCTTATTTGAGAGGCGATAAAAGAGGCGCAAGATGGATAAGAGGGATCGGATGAAATGCCAAACATGTCACCTCCTTGTCAAGACAAAGAACAATCAAGTGAGAGGACGGTCAGTGAAGAAGAGGGTGAGCAAAAAAATCAATCCAGCAAGAGCAAGGCAAGGACACCCAAAAAGAAGATGGCACAGAAAAAGCAAGAGGAAGAGGGGAAGAGAAAGGAGGAAGCCGATCTGTGAAAAGCCAGGAATGAGTCAAGAAGAGTGGAGGAAGAGAGGAAGAGAAAAGCCGCATAACAAGAGGAGGAGTTCAGGAAGAAGGAAGAGGGAGACATTGAGCTTGCCAAGAAAATATCAATAGAATAGCAGAACAAATAGGGTGAGATGGACACCTTGAGCCCAAGGAGGGAGGAGGGCCCAAGCCCCAACAATCAGGTGTCTGAAGACACCCCAACTACGGTGCAGAAAGGCAAAGGCAAAGCCCCCATCGATCCCATTTTTCCCCTCATGGTGCATATCCTCGCAACGATAACACTTACATAGAGACCCCCAGCCATGGTAGATGCCACTAACCTTATGACTTGGGTACAATATTTTGTCAACAAAGAGCTAGCTCAATCAAAGAGCACAGAAGCCCCAATTGTAGGGTAGAAGAGACATGCAACAACAACAAATGCCAAGTCAAGGCATGATCCTAAGCTGCAGAAGTTGGGGGCCTCCACGTCTCCCATCCCCACAACTGTGATGTCACCTGCTAACTACGATGATTACATCATGAAGCTTCTCTCCCAACTCGAGAAGGCCAAGGAGGAAAAAATAATAGCGGTGGCTAAGCTGGAAGCCAAAAAGGAGTCAGTGGTGGCCTTCCAATTGGAAAAAACTTGGTAGGTCGTCATGTACCAAAAAGAGATAAGTGAGTTAAAGGCCAACCTCAGTGCTAGGGAGGAAAAGGAGAAAACCCAGAGGTAGCAACTTGAAGAGGAAAACTAGGAGCTGGTGGCACTGCAGTGTGAATATAAAATCTTGATACTACAACACCAGGACTTGGAAGCCCAATTGCAAAGAGTCCAATCAGGTGCATGGAAGATCTGGCTAAAAGGGAAGCAGAGAGGGAACAAGAACAGGAGGAGCATCACTGAGAGGTTGAAGACCTCATAGTTAGAGTATTCCTAGAAATAGATAAGTAGGAGAGGTTGGAGAGAGAGATTGAGCACTTGGAAAAAGAGGAGGAGCTCACTCACATGGGGAAGGAACGAGAGTCGATCATAACATCCCTAGCATGCAGGCAGGGGGAGAGCTCCACGGAGATGATGAAGAGAGCCAAAGAGTGGACAGTCCATGCTAAAGAAAGGGTAAGGACCTTGGCACGATGCCTGGCTCAAGCAGAGAAAGATAAAGCGCTAGGGGAAAGCAGAGCAAAGGCCACCCAGATGAGATTCCAAATGCAACAACGCGCCTTCTTGAGTACCCTACTGGACATCACCCTCTGGCAGAGGAGGGAGAGTCCATGGTGGCCATGAAGAAGAAACTAGGAATGGCTCGTAGAGCGTTGAAAGCACGAATGCAGATGCCGCCACAACCTAGCGGAGTCAGCCCATGCCTAGAAGAACAATGCCACTTCGATGTGCAAGATGACCTCAAAGAGAAGGCTGAAGAGTTGGATGAAGACCTGGAAGAGGTGGACTACCAGTTGATTATGGTGCAAGAGAGAGCCAGACTATGGCAAGTGAAGAAGGCCCGAGACCTCGACACAGAGCTACAAGAGAAAATCATGTTGAGGTCAGATTGGGAGACTATCTCTGGATCATCTGAAGAAGGCAAAGAGAGGGCCAAACCATATTTGAAGTAGATGCGGGCTAAAAGAGTCCAAGAGCTGAAGAATGGAGTGAAGCCAACCAAAGAAGAACGGAATAGCCAAGAGAAGCAGAAACAAGTGAAAGAAGAAGAAGAAATCTGGTCGGACGAAGATGAAGATGAAGACAAGGGGGAGGATGAGCTCGACACTAACACCTTGCCCCCAAGAAGAAGTTGATTGCTACTACCCCGACTACTACCGTGAAGACTAATACCCTGAACATCAATACTTCGACCATGAATACCCTCTTGAAGGAGATGGATACTGCTACCTTGAAGATGTCCCCATCGACTACCACCCGGAAGGAGAATACCTCTACACCAACTACCCCTATCCTGAAGAATGCCAAAACAAAGCAGTCCCAGAAGAGGAAGAAATGATGGAATATTATGTGAAGGGAGAAGGATGGAAAATGGATGTGAGTTCAAAGGTAGAAAGTATTATGATGGAGTTAGGATACAGAAAAGAAGAGGAAGCAAGGTGGACATGTCAAAGGGATGAACCATTGTACTCTTATTGGAAATCCTAACCCCACAGGAAGTGGACGCTCTCGGATTCCTTGAAGAAGAGCAGCAGGAGCCAAGCCTGGAGAGGAAGGTGAATGTGACCTTTGAAATGCGATCACACGAAGAAGAGCTTGAGCCGCCGCCTCCTTCCCATAGCTTGAAAAGCAGTAATACACAGAAACCTTTGTAGAAAGAAAGGCGGTACTGAGGGCAAGAAGAAAACAAATGGTGGAGAAGACAAGGAGAAAATGGAATGCCAAGGGAGTGAGGGCACCCCAGGCAACTATCCCACCATGCGAGGACGATGACTTGGCAACTTTCCCTACCAATCTTATAATCTGGGAGAGAGGCAAGAAATGGCCAGGAGCCCTTTTGACCTCAACTTCCAAATTTCCACCACCTTGCGAAGAGTGTTACCCATAAAGGTGGTGGAGAAGGTGATTAACATCGGTAGTAGGCTCAGATAGAGATGGCTAGAGGAAAGAGAGCAGAACCTCACATTATGGGCCACTGAAGATGCTAAATTTTGGCAAAATAAAGTTTTTGAGATACCAAGGTTTGTGCATGGCTACGAATGCCAACCTACATGGAGAAGAAGGGCTACGACACCAACCTAGACACTTGGATGGCTTTTTGCAACACTCAACCCTTCGAGAGGAACAACCCAACCTTTATGCCCTACTCTCCAAGGGTCAGAGTGGATTTTGACCCCAGTGTTCACGGCCACTACGACTTCCCTATAATCTATAACCCTCATTGTACTACATATAAGGATACCCTCATCTTCACATTAGAAAACTTGTACGATACCCTAATTCAATTCACTAATGAGTTCTCCTCATGCCCTCACCCCGCCTTTATTACTGCTTGTAACTACCTTAAATTGCTTAGGATACTCCTTAGGCAAGATCCCACTCCACAGGAGTGCAGACTTCTCATATTCCATTTTGATCCTAACACTATAAATAGTTGCGGAATGGCTCGACTAATGATGTGAGCTACCCTATTGCCTTCATTTTGCTTATCTCTGCTAGAGGACATGAATGATAGTCACTTCACGCATAGCAACCATCCATTCCTCTCCACTACTACCCTTTATTCTACCTAAACCTCAAGAGGTATCTCCAAAGCCGCCAATTCATTAGTAGATCTATCAAGCCTCCTTCCCCACTTCACTTCGATGATGAAGATTAAACTTCTATCATGACAATGTAATTTTATATAGGCAAAAAAAAGAGATATCACACGTAGCCACCACAAGTTGCACATCAATCATAGCCACTACACCTAGGGGTCCTCAAGTTAGGTATGTTCAGTGGCTTCGGTTGGCCGGCTCCGTCCCTAACCCCCTAGCCTCATTTTGACCCCCCACGTCATGCCTAGGGCACATCAAGGGTAGGACAAGCCCAGGGAGGTAACACTCGCCTATGGTTAGAGACATGTCACCCTAAGCACCACCCAACTAGCATGCGCACAATGCACCACACGACAAGGGCACACACCCACAGGTAATGCACCTTTCTTTTCTTTCCAGGTACAAGCAAAGGCCTTGCCACCAGCTTCAGAGACCTCATCATCCATGCAATGCACTCCCCATGCTACGTCCTATGCCATCAGGCAAAGCCCACCCAAGCAAGGGGCAGATGCAACAGCCTCGATCTGAAAGTGAATGAAGAAGCTCATTTGGAATAGTGCAGGCGAACTCAGCCACCACGAAGGTTTAAATGATGGATCCGTCTAACGCCATCTTAAATTTCAAAGACGGATCTGTCCACATGCCATCCTCCAAGCATGGATCCATCTAACACCATTTTGAATTTCAAAGATGGACCCGCTCCTCAACATCCCTCCAACACTAGGGATCATACCCAACTCTAGGGCCTTTCAGCTCCAAAAATCCCTCCAATAGGTCCGTAAATCCCTCCAAGACCAGGGATCATATCCAACGTAAGGGCCTTTCAGTTCCAAAAATCCCTCCAATACGAGGGCCCCTACCCAGCTCCAAGGACCTTCCAGTTCCATACATCCCTCCAACAGGTCTATAAATCCCTCCAATACCAGGGCTCATTTCAAACTCAAGAGCCTTCCAATTCTAGAAATCCCGCCAACACCCCCCCAACATGGTATGTCCACAACCTCAAGAACCCCTTGGCCACTCATCACCATCGTCCCCCCTCACCACCTGCAAGTGCCATGGGACTGGCACTCGTCTAGGAGGGGGGTCATGTTATCCCTCAGACAAACAAGGAGGAAAATCAAGAAAATTTAAAGCAGAAGATAAGGCCAAGGCAAAAGTGAAATGGGGGACGAATGTGCACTAGAAAAAATATAGAAAGACAAGAAGTGCAGAAAAGTCCTAAATCAAGGAGAAAGATGCACAAGAAAAAGCGCAATTCAGTGCTTTTGTAAAAGAGTGCAAGGCACACCATGATTTATTTTAAGAGTGCCGGCCATGCAAATTGTAAAGGTAGATGGGTAGTAGGAAAAAAGCTAGGAAGATAGGAGGACAATGGAAAAAGGGGCCTAGAGGCTATGACCGGCCATGTAAAAAGGGGATGATTGCCCAAGTGGGATTTAGGGCTTTGCATATAAAGTTTAAAAGATGAATGAGAGCTCATTCTTTGGTGTGTGGAAAAGTGGTCTCTTTTTTTTCTCTCCTCCTCTTCTCTTTGCTTGCTTGTGTGTGCTTGAGGGAGGGAGTGTGAGAGTGTGAGGGTGAGGGATCAAGGAGGTGAAGCTCTCCACCATCTCCTCTCTTCTTCTTCTCTCCTCTTCTCTTCTCTTCTCTTGTCTCGTGTGCAACTATGGAGGATGGAGCTTGGAGGTGGAGGTTTGAGGATGCTTGAGCTTGCATCAAGAAGCATGGAGCTATCGGAGTGCTTGAGAGAGGAAGCAACTCAATCAGGCATCAAGGTAAGCTCACAACACTCATAGAGAGGGATGGCGCGTCGGCTATGTGACAAGTAGCCATTAGTGCCCACTTGAAATGCTTGAAAAATAAGTGGTCTGTGGGTTCTTGACTGTAGAGCTTGTGCTTGCCTCTATAGGGCTTTTGTTGCTTCTTTTGCTGCAAGTTGATCCATGGCTTGTTGGATCTTGTCCATTCTCCCTATTAGTTCTTCATTTTGCACTATGAGGAGTTTGTATTGCCTTTGCAAGTCGATTAGCTCTTGATGCTCTTCATCAAGCCCCTTCCACCACTTATCTTCTTCTCCCTCTTTAACGTTGAGCTTTGCTTTTAGCTCACTTGTTTCTTTTTGGTAGCTTTCCACTTAGTGTGTTTTCTCTAACAGCGCTGCCAGATGTTCGTGAGGCTTGAGTAGCACTAACAATGCTACTATTGGGTTGAGTAGGTTTGGAGTTAGCAAGTTGTAGTTTTGGGCAATAGACTCATTGAAGTGTTGCATGGTCAATGATGTTGGGCTCTAGAAGGCTTCCTAGCTTGAGCTTTTTGTGGTTTTAGCACCTGATCTCTCATGCGACTCTATATAGTCACGTTTGAGGGTGGCGTGGCGGGGTGTGACAAGTCTCAACCCCCCTCCTTAGACTTGATGGTGGGTTTCTCTACTAGTGGCCTTACAAGCCTTGATGAAGCTGCACTACCCTTGCTGAAAGCCATGATGACTATTCGTACATTGCCAATAGTAAGGTGAATATACTATGACTCGTAGTCGACATGACAATGTGCTTGCTTTTTAAACGAGTGTCCTAATAGTGATTCCTGACCAATGTCTTTTGTATTCAACAACATGTAAAAGATTATGGGTATGCCTTCAAACTCGATAAAGGCTACTACTTTGCACTTTCCTAGAAGGGCATACTATTGACCCCTAGATGGGCTAAGTTTAGTGTTGGTAGGTTGTAGTTGTGGGCAACCAATTTGAGTCCAATGATCATGAGTTAAGATATTGAAATCAGCTCCCTCATCGATCAATGCGTCAAAGGTATGTGTCTGTTGGGCAGTGACCATTATGCGCAAGTAAGCGGGTGCTATTGCCTCTTCATATTCCTCCTCAATTTCCATTATTGTGGCAACTCAGACTTTCACAGGGGACTCTAGCATGGGGGGTTCGTGCAATGGATGTGTGGGAGGAGAGTACTTCTTTATGCAACTCCCATTGAAGAAGCCTATGCCCTCCCTATCGAGGGTCTCGAGCTCCACTTTGCCGGCAGGTCCAGGTGGCCTAGGTATGCTTGTGGGATTGATCTCCATCCTAGGGATGAATAACTTTGCATTGTTAGGTGCCAGAAGGGCCAACGGAGCTCCTTTCCCAAAGAAATTCGGAGGCCTATTCCCTAGGTAAGGTTGGTTGTAAGGTTGTGAGTATGGGAGTCTCCGCGACAGTTTGCAGTGCATGGTATCGTGGCCAAACCTACTGTAATTGTTGGTGCAAGGTTGGGACCTAGGGTCCTGACACTTAGCTGAAAGGTGGTTTTTGCCATAATACATGCATTGGACATGTGGCCATGTAGGTCTCCTCATCATTTCTTGTAGTCTGCTTGGCTCCATTTTCATCTCTGCCAACTCTGGGCCTGGGTCAATGCCCTTCCCTTTACCTTGGTTGCTCGGGCATGATCGTCTGCTAGATGTTGTTGCCCTTTCTGGGGTTCTAGAGTCGACTTCATCTAGATTCGAGCTCTTGGAGCTTCTCTCCTTAAGCTGGTCATCCAATCGTATGGCCTCTTCAAAGACCCTAGCTAGTGCATCTCTCTGCAAGCTTGAGTTGCATGCCAAGGCCTTGTAGAGTTCCTCACAATGTATTCCATTGATGAACAATGTGGACACTGCTCTCTCGGTGGGTTGCTCATTAGTGGGGATTCTTTTATAGAGTCTCTGCACAACGTATTCCATTGATAAACAATGTGGACACCGCTCTCTCAGTGGGTTGCTCATTAGTGGGGATTCTTTTATAGAGTCTCTGCACGTGAGTAACATAGTCCATGATGTCCTCTTTGTCCCCTTGCTTGGCATTCATCAGCCGCACAATAAGGTTATTAGAGTACCTGGCCTCCAAGAATCTCTTAATGAAGAGACTCTTGAGGTCATTGAAATTGTTGTGCTCTACAGCATCTAGGCTTGTGTACCACATCCTATCCTTATCGCCTAAGCATAGGCTGAAAGCTTGTGAGTGCTGAGTGAGATCTGTGAGGCTGTTTAGCCTTGCAGACCTACTCAAAATTCTCTACAAAACTGTAATAGTCATTGCTTGGTTGGTATCCTACAAGCAACGATGTTGCTAGTGCTGCTGTGCTTTATTCTGCTGAGGTGTTGTCTATTAGTTGCTTTGTGAGAAGCTCGCTCAGCATTAAGTCAGCATCTAGTGCTCTTTCCCTCTCTACATTTGGTTATGTTCGATTTCTATTGGCGAGTGCTAGCACACATTGGACTTCTCACATTTCTATGTCCTGGCACAATCTCCTAGTTTGTTGTTGCTGGTTGTATGCTGCTATGCTTTACAAGGCTTTCCATGCCATCTTTCTTTCCTCCTCGAGGTCCACTATGATGTCCTCTGATGGTCTGCCATGGTGGTCCAACCTGGTTTGTGCATCGTATTCATCCACCATCCGCTAGATTTCGACTGGAAAATCCTGCAGGTCGAGCTTGTTGTTTTTGCAGTTTATACTGGGTTCTACCATATTTGCAGTCTCCTGCTCCACTAAATTGTCGATGAGGTTGATCAAGTTGGGCAGCGTCGTGCTCCCAATGGTGTTGCTCCTTCAATGTGTTTGGCCTTCTGTGTTATGTCTATCACTTGGTCCTACCAATTGGGGTTGCTTGGTCACTCATCCAAGTTTGAGGGTTGTCACCTATTAGTGGGTCCATTCTGTTAATTCAGTTTGTGTGTTTCTTCTTGTTTACAAACAAATCTCAATTTACATTCACTTAGTGTGTGTGTGGTGCTCTTTTTCGTGCACTATGTGAAATCACGCTTTCAATTTTTCCAGGTGCACCTCAAGTGTTGAAAACAATGTGGGTGTGAACACGAGATAATGAATGCAGCTTCAACACTTTGGACTAAGTTCTCGACCAAATAGGGCTTTATACTCAGTCTCACTGGTCACTCACTTTGGTCTCTAGGGTCTACGCTATGCTACTCAGCTTGATAAGGTCAAATGGGGATCTGGGGGTTAGTGTACCGCTCTAAAAGGGACTAAAAGCTGATGTGACGGCTAGTGGTTGTGTTTAGCCATTTGACTGCCATTTCTAAGGTCAATTGTGCTTGTAAGGCTTTAGAAACCGTGTTCGATTGTGGTAGGTGTTTTGCTTTACCTAGGACGTGCTAGATTTGTAAAATTTTCCTGTCAAAATTTTGGTTCGATTCAGTAGTGTTCGATCCTCATAATCAGACATTTCAGTGATGAGGATGGTCTGATTCTACCTCATCCGATTTTTGCATTCAATTGTAGGTGGTCCGAGTGGCCAATGATCTGATTTTTGTTTATTTGATTTAGGTCCGTTTGATTCCTAGGTGATCCGATTTTGGGGCATTCGATTTGCATGAGTCCAATTGTCCTAGTGCTCGATTGTCTAAATTGAAGGGGCCATGTGTCTGATTAGACGGGTTGGGTGGTGTCTGGGTGATCCGATTTCCAAAATTGGACGGTCTGATTATCCAGAATCAGACAGATTTTAGGAATCAAACTTAGTTAGTTGCATTCGATTCTGACGACTGTGGTTCCAATTGAGGCTAAAATCGAATCGATGGCAATAATTGTGGGCATGCTAGGACACACAACCTTCCAGAATGCAAAAATAGACATGGAGCAAGGTTTATATATATGTGGAATAGTAAAAAAACTCCACACAAGTCAATCGATCCATTCCTTTGGCCCTGGAGACTCTCTTCTCTCTCTTCACACACACACACACACACACACACACACACACACACACACACACACACACACACACACACACACACACACACACACACACACACACACACACACACACACACACACACACACACACACACACACACACACACACACACACACACACACACACACATGTTAGAAGCTAAAAGTGAGCCTTCAACCCCCTTCCTTAGGTCTTAAACTTTTGTTCTAATGCTCAAGCGCTACCCCGTTAGTGCTTATGCCTTGTCAATGGATTGCAACCCTATTTTTCCCATGCTACAATTCACTTCGATCTCTTGATCCTATCCTACTCTAAATGCAACAAAAATCAAAACCCAAGTATTGAAATGATTTTCCTACTTATCTACTCATCAAAAACCCAAAATACTTATTTTGAAGATTAAAAACCCCAAATCTCCTACCTATATCAAGCACTGGTTTGGGGATGCAACCCTACTTTGAAGCTTGATTTGAGACAAACACAAGTGCTCAAACTTGAATCTCTTGGTCCTGACAACAAAACCAAAATGTAATAGGAGCTCACACTCAACTGCCAAGACCCATGGACCACTTATTGCTTCAAGTGTTTCAAGTGAGCACAAATGGCTATCTCTCACCTAGCCGATGCACCTTCGATCCTATGAGGGTGTAGTGAGCTTACATTGATGCTCGAATGAGTAGCTTCCTCCCTCAACAAGCCGATAGCTCCATGATTTGAGATGTGAGCTCAAGCAACCTCAAGTCTCCTCCTTTGAGCTCCATCCTCCATAGTTGTATGCGAGACAAGAGAAGAGAAGAGAAGAGAAGAAGAAGAGAGGAGATGATGGTGAGCTTCTTCTCCAAGATCTCTCACCCTCACACACTCACTCCCTTACTTCACACTCCCTCTCTCAAGCACACACAAGCAAGCAAGAAGGAGAGAAGAAGAGAAGAAGAAGAGACCACTTTTGCCACACATCAAAGAATAAGCTCCTCATTCACTTTTCACGTTTATATACAAGCCCTAAGTCCCTTAGTTGCCCAACCCCTTTTTTACATGACCGGGCATCTTGCCAAGGTCCTCTTTCCCTATTCCCTTCTAGTTGCCTTATCCCTTCACCTATGTTTGTTTAGACTTTACAACTTACACAAGAGGCAACCTAGTGCTCTTATAAAATGAATTACATTGCGCCCTATGCTTTCTTCGCGAGAGCCTTTGGAGGATCTCCTTCATCCTTGAGAGAGCACCTTGCTAAGCACCCTTCATCCTTGAGAGAGCACCTTGCTAGAATATTCAGTGCTCTCCAATTTTTTTTCTGAGCTTGCCTTCTCCTCCACTTTTCCTGCCTGGAATGAGCTTCTTCAATCACTTTTTGACTTGGGCTTCCTTGGTTTTCCTCTGCTTCTTTTTGGCTACATGATCCGTGTTTGTGACATGTCTTGTAATAGGAGAAATATAGGATTTATAAACTCTAGGTTATGTAGAGATGGGTGATGATTCATGCTACCGATCTCATGCATTGCATAAGTCCCTTTGTCCTTGGTCAGATAAAGTGTTTATATTTAATGTGAAGGGTTGCATTATTCAAGACCTTTATAATAAGAGTAGGTTGATTGTAAAAGAAAGTAGAGTTGGCCGCATATTTAGCTTGGATGCTAGAATTCTTGTTATAAATGCTACTATGTATATTAAAGGGAAAGGTGTGGTTGCAGACATTGAAATATGGCACAAACCTAGACATGTAAATCTACAGAGGTTGAAATTAATGCATTCCAAAAAGGTGGTTACAAGTTTACCTAGATTCAAAGTTGCAAATTTACATAAAGTTTGTGAAGCATATTAGCTTGGGAAGCATGCAAGGCAATTGTTTTTGCATGGTAAAGGTGTAAGCAATATTATACTTGATGTTATGTATATAGATGTTTAAAGGCCTACCTAGAATGTATATCTTGGTGGTAGTATGTATTTTGTTACATTCATGGATGATTACTCCAAGAAACTCTAGGTACATTTCATGAAGGAAAAGAGTGAAGTGTTTGAGCACTTCAAAACTTTCAAGGCTATTGTTGAAATAGAAATAAGCTTGAAAGTTAAATGCTTAAGTTAAAATGGAGGGGGAGAATATCTCTCTAATGAGTTCAATGATTTTTTGAGGTCTTATGGGATAAAGTGACAATTTATATGTAGGTATATCCCAAGATAAAATGGGCTTGTAGAAAGGAAAAATAGACATATTATAGAAGTTGCATGGGTATTGATTGGTCAAAAAGAATATGCCCAAGCATTTTTGGTTTGAGGCTATTCATACTACTATCTATATTATGAACATGTCTCCAAGAGTTGCAATTCATGGTATGAATCTTGACGAATGTTTTATAGGAAAGAAACCTAATGTATCACAATTAAAGGTGTTTGATTTATTGCATATGTTTATGTGCCCGATGGCTAAAAAATATATTTTCATTTGATACTCTATTAAGCTAAAAGGGTATTATTGTTATAGCCTTGTTAATGGTGAGTTTTGAGTGAGCAGAGATGTTATTTTTTATGAGATGAGGAGTTGGTATGTATCTAGTGGAGATGCATTTGATGATGTTGATGATCATGATAGTCATGTACAAGTAGAAAAGTAGGAATCATAGACTCTTAGTGGACTAGAGACATCATCTGGTAGTAGATCTATAGTCAGTCCTTGGTCTATGGGAGACTAGGGAGCAACCTTATATCTTCAAGTGCATCTGCTAGTGTTGAAGGTAATGACAAAGTGAAGAAGAAAGTGTCTGATGGTAATAATGCATCTACTAGTCATGTAGTTCCTAATAGAGACTCTGGTGGCTTAGAGAGTTTGGATGATGAGCTTGGTATTCCTTCAATCATGACACTAGGTATACAAAGAACACATGGTAATGCAAAGGCTCCATTGAGCAATCTAGTGGTGTGTAGGTCTAGTAGGGTGAGATATATCGTTAAAAGATTTGGTTTTGAGGCTTTTGTAGCTCAACATTACACTTATATGGTAAAGGTAGTTGAACATGTTAAGCCCACTTGATTTGAGGAGGCAATTGATCATGCTCATTGGGATGCAACAATGGATGAGGAGATGGCTACGTTAGAGGCCAACATGACTTAGGATCTAGTATCGTTGCCTAAGGAAAGAAAGCTATTGGTTATAAGCGAGTCTATAAATAAAGCATAATTCATATGGTTCTATTAGCAAGTATAAGTTTAGGTTGGTTACAAAAGGCTATGCATAGACATATGGCATATATTATGAAAATACATTTAGTCCACTTGCTAGGATGGAAAATGTAATCATGTGATTGCTTTGGTAGTAAGTTAAAGTTTGGAGTTTACAGCAAATGGATGTGAAGAATGTCTTCTTGCATGGTGATTTGTATATGGAGCAACCAACAATGTATGAGGATTTAGAGCATCCTACATATGTGTGCATGTTAAAGATGGCACTCTATGGAGACTGAAACAAGCACCTAGAGCATGGTTTGATAAGATTGGAGAGTACCTTATCAACATTGTAACTTGGATACGTGTCCTCAAGATGCCCATAGAAAATTGAACCACCATTCACCATCAAGTGGATCAACAATGCCCTGAATGCAGCATGACCCATATGCAACTTGACTATCCCAAGTGGTAGGCCAGCATGAGCAAGGCCATAGTCCCATTGGTGCCTCTCAATCTCTTTAGATTATAGGTGATATACAACAAGAACACTCTATCAATGCTCGTAAATGCCTTCAATAGAGGCCAAAACAAAAAGGTTGGCACCAATATCCTAGGATCTTCCACTACTAATGAATTCATTATAAAAAAGAAGAGTATAAGAAGAAGAAGAAGAAAGTTGCAACTCAACTAACATTGCAAAGCAAAGGAATTATAATTAATTGCATCAACCAATTAGTCTACATCCAATGTAGAAAGTGTCACAATGGCTCCTCAAATTGAGAAAGTTGCACCTCAAAAGAAAAAGAATGTCCCAAAGTAGATTGGCAACTAGAAATAATCAATAGAGTTAAGAAATGGGTATAAGAAGCTCATGCAATTGAGCAAGTAACAAACATTGCTTTTGACATGAGAAATGTAGGATTATCTAACATAGCACCATTGTCTTACACAAGACATGAGCATGATGCAAAGAAACCAGCTTCAAATCCAACCAAACCTAGAATAAGCTAGAGCTTGACAAATGATAGGCAAGATGGTAGCCATATGAACCATTGATCCCAATGCAATGAGGTAGAATCTAGCCATGACATTGCACTAGTCTCCACTAATATGACAATACCACTAGGGTTATTGCTACAAAGTAATCCCAACCTTTGGAAGTTATTCAAACAATGGATAGAGGGAAGGACAAGACCACATGAACTAGCACTTCATTCAATACAAAGGAACAACACAAGTATCAAAAGTATTCACCCCTTCTTCAAGAGTGCACAAAGTTAATATGTTCTAGGAAGGAATGGAGCACCACACCATCCTTCTTATGGAGTCTCTAGGTGACTTTTCAAGAAGAGATATTATAGATAGTGCATGAGTCAGTATAGTCAACCAATCAGTGCTAGAGGCATGGGAAAATCCAGCCATTTAGAGTGTGCATTTAAAGCTTATAATGGATGATAACTATAATTTTTGACCACTATGAGCATTGAAGGATTGGCTTGTCAAAATCACAAGGATATGAATGGGACAATGAATCTAGAGTTTATGAATTTGATTGCAAGACCATAGGGCAAATTGTAGTGGATCCCAAGCTTAGAAAGTTGAAAGAACTACTTGTAGATACCATAGTGGTAAGAATGAAGTCAGAAGTAGAATGACCAGAGTGTTTAGAGGTCCTTGATCATCAATGAATAGGGTTTCAACTCTCAAACCTCATTTCTACTCTCAACATTCTTACAACAGAAGGAATTGAAGATAGTGACAAAGATTCCCTTCAGAAGTTAGATGTAATGAGTTTAATGTCTAATGATAGCATAGATAATGATCCAAATTTCCATAGTCAAATCCATCAAAGTGATCTAAGAGAAGTTTTTCAATGCACATATTGCGAAGGAGATTGAAGGAAACCTAGAAAAATCAAGACTTTGATGATGATAACCAATGGAAACTCATAGAAACTAAGATTTTGATGAGGATAACCAATGAAAACCTCAAGAACTCCCAAAGATATTCAATTGATTCATCAAGAATGGGAAATGTGTTGTCATTTTCCTTGGAAGCAAATGAAAAGGAAAATCTAGTGATTCAATTGAGGGACCCACAAATATTATGGAAATGAACCTCACCAAGGAGTGAGATTCACTCAAACTTGTGCACATTGCTGATGACCTTTTGGAAGAAGACAAGGGCAAACTCATTTGACTCATTAGGGGATTACAATATGTGTTTGCATGGAAATATATTGATCTAAAAGGAGTACCACCACAATATTCACCACATGATTCTGACAGACCTAAAGGTCAAGCTACTAAATAGAGACCCTCTCTAATGAATCCCAAATACATATGTCTTGTACAAGAAGAGTTGGAAAATGTTCTCAATCCATGGTTCATTTACATGGATCAATTTGCACCAATGGAGTAGCAGATTGGAAGGCAACATAGAGATCGTGGAGTCACTTGCAAGCCCATTGAGCGAATGCTATAGGTAAGTAAGTGAGCTCTATAAAACTTGAATCTAGTCATCAATTTGTCTTCTTTGCAAATTGATGAGTGCTTGGTTGGATAGAGAAAGAGTGTTTGTGCAAGGTAAGACATAGCATAGACAACATGACTAAAACCCTTGATCCAATAAGAGTTTCATCAAGTCCCACAATTGAGCAAAAATCCCAATATTTTGTCACCCATCCCAATAATATGGATAATCCAATTAGAAGGATATTATTTGACATTATAAAACTCAGTCATTTGAAAATAATTTAGGATGAAAAGTCTTATGTTGAATGTTTGCATAGCTTCAAGTTTGTTGACTTCTAAGTGGGCATAATCAGATCACTTGCTATTTCTATGCTTAATATAGCCTTATAGATGGTAATGCAAGATTGCATCTATGTGTGCATACATAAGACATTTTATCAAGAAATGAGGTTACAACTTGGAAAGATATTAAGAGCCCTTTAACTATGTTGTCCATTGTCCTCCTTTACCATATTGCTCAATTTTAAGTCAAGTGACTTAGAAAAAGAGTGCATGCCTTAAAACTAGATCCATTGAACTTGGGTGCATGGCATCCTCAAAAGTCACTTTTAAGACCCAAATTATGTAAGGAACTCTAGACCACATCAAATTTCCCTTGAAGATGAGTAGGTAGCCTGAGAAATGAAATTGTAGCAATGATGACCATGAGCATGTTTTAGGGAAAATGAACACAATTCCACACATAAAATGAATTTGATCAAGATTTATTCAAGATGAAAGGTGATGTTGGTGATATTGATGGCATTTTAGACAAACTAAAAGGATTTTAAAACTAGCACATTCCATATGTCTAGATGTATTGTGTAGATGCTTGAAAAGAAAATGTAATGAAGAAGGATAGTGTACTTTTTAAGACCTTATTTGGGTGAGTGGGATGTTCTTCAACAAATATTATTTGTGAATCATGAGGTATGAGGAACCATTGCATAAGAATTTGGGTGAGTGGGATGTTCTTCAACAAATATTCTTTGTGGATCATGAGATATGCGGAACCATTGCATAAGCATTGGCATGACTACTACTAACTAAGTTCATAACTAAAAGATTAAATGGTGATTGTGCTAATAAACTAACAAATATGCAAGGTTGGAAATTTTAAAAGGTGATTGACAACTTGAAATGGGAGAAAAATGTTGAGATTTAGACAATCACACCTACTAACAGCCTCTTTGTATGGAGCTTCAGGGCTAAGGACATGCAGGCTTACCTATCCCATATGCACGGTGGTGCCTACTGCAGTTTACTACTTTCCTATAAAGCATTGCACTTACTTCCTTTTCTTAATGCAATGATAGTACTCTTTTCTTTCCAGTAAAGTATCAGTGTCATTGTCCACACACAAGATTGTGTTTATGAGTTCAAGTCTCAATCTTGAAACCTAATTCACTTGTGTGACAGTCAGTGTCTAAGTCTATGTTTACATGAGTCTTTTTCCTGTCTTTGAACCACCATAGCCATGCTCTAGATCCATGTATTCTCACATGGTATCAGAGCTCAACTGAGCATGGGTTAGCTCTCCTCTACTCTCTCTTAGCTCATCTTAACCTCAGGTCAGCTCAAGTCTAGCTCATGGTTCCATTTCTCAACTCTACCTTCACTTGAGCTTCCATGGTAGCCATAGCCAACAGCACCCTGTCAACTTGAAGCTCCTAGATCTCTCTCCACAGGTCATATCTGAACTTGATCTATTCTAGACATTTGTTCCTTGAATCCAAGGCTTCTCTGTATCACTTAAGAGCTTGACATTGGCCACTCCATAGCTGAGTATTGCTCAAATTGTCAGTCATTGCCATAGCCTAAATTTGTGACCTGCAGGACATAACCTTCTTGGAGTCCTTGGATCTCTCAATACAAAGCATATCTGCTGATGATTCCTTCTAAAGACCTCTTCCTCTGGTTAAGACGCAGCAGCTCAGCATCATAGCTCTTGACATTAGCCACCTCTGCCCCCAACATTGTTAAAATCGTCGAAATCTGTCCTAACTACACCTGTTTTCGTTTCATCGTCCTGCGCGCCTGCTGCTCGACCAGATCTTGACAATGGTTATGGGGCAATGAAAGCCCATGAGTCAAGTTTTCTTTCCATAAAAAAATCTTAGGAAATGATCAAGTATAGCTCCTACAATCAGAAAAAAACCAGGCCCCTATCTAAAACCCTAAACTGTCAACCATAGCCATTTTCATCAAAGCTCAAAAATCTCATCATTTTCTCTCTCCTGCCACTTGGAGCAACCCACTGCCACTTTGATCTACTGCCCTAGCATTAAATCAAGGAGGGAAAGGACCTGGAAAGACTAACAAAGGATCAAAGACTCGAACAGGAAGATTCAAGCTCAACATCAAGTCAGACATAGTGTGTTTTCACACTACCATTACTTGTGTCTCTTGACACATTGTAATCTGCTCTTTCACTTGCAAAATTTGAGAATCTTGGAACTAATTTGCTACTACTCCAGCTCTCCAGCATGGGAAAAGACTCACCGGCAACTCGGTTCAAGGGAGTTGGGTTTCACACATGGCAAACCCACATCAAGCTCATCTTGATGAAGAAGGGTCTTTGGGCCATCACAAATGGCAAAGAGAAGAAACCTCGGGATGCGGACCTTGCAACTACTTGGCAAGAATGATGAAAAAGCACAGGCCATTATCAAACTGGAATTGGATGACAGCTACATCCATCGTGTGGATGCTTGTGAAACCTCTAATGATACTTGGAAAAGATTAGATACTTTGTTTGGTGCACAATCAAAGTCATCTAAGTATGGATTACTGATTGAATTTTTCAGGCTAGATATGAAATCTAACATATCCCTTGCAAATCATTTAAACTACATGGAAAGTCTCCTTACTCAGCTTGCAGGGATTGATCTCAAGATGGATGAAGATATCTGTATTGATGTCCTACTAAAAAGTTTGCATCCTGATTATGATAATGTTTCAACCACTTTAATCAACATGCCAAACCCTAAATTGGTTGACATTAAAGCTTCCTTGCTAGAGGAGGAAAAGAAGATAAAGTCAAAGGGAGAACCAAGCACATCTAAAGATGAACAAATGTTGTATGTTGGCAACAGGTACAAGGGCAAGAAAGAGCAGTTGATATGTGACTTCTGCAAGAGGATCGGGCACACTGAGAAGTTTTGTCATGCCAGAAAGAGGTCCCAAAAGGCCTATCTTGCAGCTGTGAAAGAAGAAGAAGACCATGGAGCAAAAAAAGAAGATGAAGATAAAGATGAAGACTCCCAGGATCGGAAGGACAAACCTCACCAGTCCTTCTACTCTCATTACTTTGATAGACTGTTTTAAAAGCCTTGTATTTCCTAGCCCTAATGCGTCTTGCCATAAGCTTTGTAAACTCCCCATGTAACTTGGCATTACAGTCCCTATGCACTTTGTGAGGCCCCTGTTACAACCTCTAGATGTCCACCATGTTTTGGTGCCCACACTTAGCCTTTTTCTACGATAGCCTCTAGTGTCTACCATGTTTGTGGTGTGCCCACACTTTGCAGGTGGTTCTCATTACAGCCTCTACATACTTTGTGCCTTTCTGGTTGGGATTGAGGAGGGGTGTTGAGATTCAGACAATCACACCTACTGACAGCCTCTTTGTATGGAGCTTCAGGGCTAAGGACATGCAGGCTTACCTATCCCATATGCACAGTGGTGCCTACTGCAGTTTACTACTTTCCTATAAAGCATTGCACTTACTTCCTTTTCTTAATGCAATGATAGTACTCTTTTCTTTCCAGTAAAGTGTGAGTGTCATTGTCCACACACAAGATTGTGTTTATGAGTTCAAGTCTCAGTCTTGAAACCTAATTCACTTGTGTGACAATTAGTGTCTAAGTCTATGTCTACATGAGTCTTTTTCCCATCTTTGAACCACCATAGCCATGCTCTAGATCCATGTATTCTCACATGGTATCAGAGCTCAATTGAGCATGGGTTAGCTCTCCTCTACTCTCTCTCAGCTCATCTTAACCTCAAGTCAGCTCAAGTCTAGCTCATGGTTCCATTTCTCAACTCTACCTTCACTTGAGCTTCCATGGTAGCCATAGCCAACAGCACCTTGTCAACTTGAAGCTCCTAGATCTCTCTCCACAGGTCATATATGAACCTGATCTCTTCTGGACATTTGTTCCTTAACTCCAAGGCTTCTCTGTATCACTTAAGAGCTTGACATTGGCCACTCCATGTCAAGATTGTGGGAGAGAAGAAAGGAGTCTCACTTGTAGCTTTCTTGCTTGCACAATGGGGGAATACACACAAGGGTGGAGGCTGAAAACATTTTTCCTCTTCTTAGTTATGTAAGCCAAAAGAACTCTCATACAAAGAAATAGAAGAACCTTATATATGGTTCTCAAACCAAACTCAACTAACTAAGGTGGCATACTAACTGAGCCACGAACTAGAGTAGATAATGATAGCTGTCATCTAGCTATTATTCATGGGCGGTGTACCAACCGCGTCTGCAACAACTGACAAGTCGGTGACATAAATACACAACGGTCACCCTGGCATATCACGAGTGGAGCTCGATATCTCAACACTCCCCCTCGAGCTCAATCCCAATTCCTGCACACCAAGCAGGTCTCTGAACTTGCGCAGCTTCTCTGCGCCCAATGCCTTCGTGAATATGTCAGCTACCTGATCCTCTGTGCTGACATAAACTAGATCAATAAGACCTAGTAAAACCCTCTCCCGCACATAGTGATAATGCACCTCAATGTGCTTTGTTCTAGCATGATAGACTGGGTTATTTGCCAAGTGTATACTACTCATGTTGTCACAATAAATGACAACTGGCCCATCTGTAGGTTAATGCATATCATAAAGTAGCTTATGCAACCAAGCTACCTCACATGCAGCCATTGCTGTGCCCCTGTACTCAGCCTCTGTGCTCGACAAGGCAACTGTAGGCTGTTTCTTGCTGCTCCAAGTGACTGCAGCACTCCCAAAAGAGAACACATATCGACTGGTAGATCGTCTATCAGAAATGCTACCAGCCCAATCAGCATCAGTGTATCCATGCAACTGTATCTGAACCCCAGTCTCATAAAATAGTCCATACTGCAATGTGGACTTCACATACCTGAGCCGCATCCAAATGCGGTTTCCTTGGAGCCTGCATAAACTGACTTACCAATCCAACAGCATAGCTCAAATCTGGCCTGGTAATAGTCATATAAATCAAGCTTTCTACTATGCGTCTGTACATAGTAGGGCCTTCCAGAAGCTCACCTGCATCTGCGCTCAGCTTCACATTCTGCTCCAAAGGAACTCAAATAGGCTTATAGCCTGTCATCCCATATTTGGACAGCATGTCCAATCCATACTGCCTCTGCAAGAGCTGTATCCCACTTGGTGATCTGATCACCTCAATGCCCAAGAAATAACGCAGCTCTTCCAAATCCTTCATCTCAAACTTTTGCTTCAATAGCATTTTCACATGAAGAATATCTTCATCACTGTCACCTGTCATAATCAAATCATCAACATAAATGACAAGTAGCATAATACCTTTCTCTGTTTTTCTCACATAAAGTGAGAAATCTGCCTTGGAAATCTGAAAGCCAATAGTGACAAGATATTGTCCTATCTTGTCAGACCATGCTCTAGGTGCTTGCTTCAAGCCATACAATGCTTTCTTCAACCTGCAAACAAACTCAGGATGAATAGCATGCACATAACCTGGTGGCTGCTCCATATAGACCTCTTCTTGCAAATCACCATGCAAGAAGGCATTCTTTGTTGAGATATTGAGCTCCACTCGTGATACGCCAGGGTGACCGTTGTGTATTTATGTCACCAACTTGTCAGTTGTTGCAGACGCGGTTGGTACACTGCCCATGAATAATAGCTACATGATAGCTATCCTTATCTACTCTAGTTCGTGGCTCAGTTAGTATGCCACCTTAGTTAGTTGAGTTTGGTTTGAGACCCATATATAGGGTTCTTATATTTCTTTGTATGAGAGTTCTTTTGGCTTACACAACTAAGAAGAGGAAAACTATTTTCAGCCTCCACCCTTGTGTGTATTCCCCCATTGTGCAAGCAAGAAAGCTACAAGTGAGACTTCTTCCTTCTCTCCCACAATCTTAACATGGTATCAGAGCCTTGTTCGTGGTAAGGAGCTCAAGAAAGCAAGCCAAGCTCGCGGTGTTCTGGTAAGAGGAGCAGTGTTGCTTTCATTTTCTGTTTTGGGAGCAGATCTCTCCAGGTAGCACAGCCGGAAATTTCAAGAGTGCATTGTCTCAGGTTGAGACGCCTTTCGCGGTGAAGCAAGAGGGCAGTATATGCTGCGGTGAAGGCTTTAGCCCCTGGCGACCTTGTTTTTTTGATTTGAGGCCATTTCGGGGCCTGTTTTGGAGGCGGAAGTTTTTTGCATGCACTCAGGAAAATGCCCAGTTTTATGCTGTGCAGCCACTGTTCTACAGGTCGGTGAAAAGTTACTGTAGAAATTGCATCGTATGCTTGTGCGCAGAGACATTGGGAGTTACAGAATCATCCCTGTTGCCTGTTGATGCAAAATCGTCACTAGGAAGTGACTGTGTGGTCAAATACCACTTTCGTCAGTTTTGCAGATTTGCCTTTGTGAGGCTGAAGCTGTGTTCTTTGCAGTGACAATTTTTTGCAGTGTTCTGTAATGGTGTCTGATTCTCTCTCACAGATTGTCACTGAAAAGCTTGACAAGAACAACTTTCAAGCATAGAAGTTTAGAATGACGAATTTCCTTATGGGAAAAGGATATTGGGAATTTGTTGCAGGAAATGAAGAAGAACCAATTCTTCCTGATGTTCCCAATCAACAGCAAATGCAGGCATTTAAAGCATGGCATGAGAGAGCCAGGAAAGTTATGTACTGGCTGTCTATCAGCATTTCAGACTCTATGATTGTGCATATTCAAGATGCAAGTACGCCAAAGGAGGCATGGGATACTTTGTCAAAAATGTATAGCACAAATATGCAAGCCAGGAAAATGCAGCTCAAGCAAGAGTTGCACAATGTGCAAAGAGAAAACATGAGCATCAACGACTACCACATGAAGGTGAAGAAGATTGTAGATGCACTTTCTTCCATTGGATCGCCTGTGGAAGATGATGATTTAGTTTCTGTGACCTTGAATGGTCTAGGAAAGGATTATGCACAGTTTCGAACATCCATTTCCGTCCGTGAAAGATTTCCTGATTTTGAGGAGTTGATTGCTCTTCTAATTTCTGAGGAGCAGAGAAATGGTGGTGCATCTTCTTCAGGAGGAACTTCAAAAGAAGCTGTCTTCTACTCAAATACTGGAAGAGGTAGAGACAGAGGTAGAGGAGGCCGATTTGGAGGCCGTGGTAGAAATCAGAATATGCAGCAAACTCAAGAAAACCAGTCCTATGGAGGAGGATGTGGTAACTCTAGAGGCAGGGGGAGCCAAAGAGGTCGTGGTGGATGGCAAAGAGGCCAAAATGCAAATAGTAATGTTGAATGCTACTACTGTGGTAAAATGGGTCATATGGCTAAAGACTGCTATAAAAAGCAGAATGACATCATGAATGGAAAACTGCAACAAGGGAATTATGCATCTTCTAGTAGACAGGGTGATGACAGAAATGAGCATTTGTTTATGGTGCAACACATGAATAATTCTGTGACAAGTACAGAAGAAAGCAACGATGTATGGTATGTCGACTCAGGTGCGTCAAACCACATGACAGGTGATGCAAAATGGATGGAGGATGCAAGGAAAATGGAAAAATCAGGATTTGTGGAGACTGGCGATGGTACTGCATATCCTATTGTGCAGATTGGAGAAATTCATTTGTCTATGCATGATGGGAAAAAGAAATACATGTCTGATGTATTTCATGTCCCGAATATCACCAAGAATCTGGTTTCTGTTGGTCAAATGGTTGAGTAGGGCTTGCAGGTCAGATTTAATCCTCATGGATGCTTTGTTGAGGATATGAAAAATAAAGGTCGCTTGATAGCAAAAGGAAAGAAGAAGGGCAGAATGTTTACATTGGATGCAGACATGTCTGAATTGAGTGCAGCAATGTTTGCACATGGGACTGGTGTAGTTGCAGATATTGATATCTGGCATAAACACATTGGTCATGTTAATCTACAGTGACTTAAATCAATGCAGGCCCAAAATATTGTTGCAGGATTGCCCAAATTCAAGGTTGTAGAAATGCATAAGGTATGTGAAGCCTGTCAGTTTGGAAAACAGGCAAGGAAACCATTTCCTAGACATGTTCAAGAGAGTGAGAAGCCATTGGAATTAATCCACTCTGATGTGTGGACTACTAAAGCTGCATCTCTTGGAGGCTGTCATTATTTTGTCACTTTTATTGATGACTATAACATAAAAGTTTGGGTGTATTTTATGAAAAAGAAAAGTGAAGTTTTTGGGCATTTCAAAACTCTTAAAGCTATGGTTGAAAAAGAAACAGGCTTGCAAATAAAATGCCTAAGGTCAGATGGAGGGGGAGAGTACCTCTCAAATGAGTTTGCAAGGTTCCTGCAGGAGCATGGCATAAAGCAACAATATTCATGTAGTCATACCCCACAACAAAATGGAATTGCAGAAAGGAAAAACAGGCATATTGGAGAGGTATCTCGTGCCATGCTCAATGAAAAAGACCTGCCAGACTTTATTGGGCTGAAGCAGTTGCTACAGCAGTCTACATAATGAACAGGACTCCCACTGCAGCAATACATGGGATGACTCTAGAGGAGAGGTATACTGGTAGGAAACCAGATATTTCTCATTTGAAAATTTTTGGTTGCATTGCTTATGTACATGTGCCAGATGAGTTGAGATCCAAGTTGGATCCAAAAGCTGAGAAGTGCATCTTTATTGGTTACTCTCTGCAAAAAGGGTATAGATGCTATAACCCTTCTACTCGTAAGTTTACAGTGAGCAGAGATGTTGTTTTTGATGAGATGAGTAGCTGGTATAAACCAGTAAATGTGATTGATGATATAGATGCACAAAATGGTAATGTTGCACAGAATTCACAGCAGCAGTCACAAAATATTGGTGGACATGGAGCGTCCTCTAGCAGTGGTTCACATTCTTCGCCATGGACAAGCAGATTGAGATCAGGAGAATCTTCTCAAACCAATGCAGATAGTGGTATGCAGGTATCACGAAAAGAAAAAGAGAAGGTTGATCAGCCCATGTTTGATGTGAATGCAGGTCACTCTTATGTGGATGGTGAATCTAGTGGCTCAGAACAGAGCATTGATGATGAGTTGGGAATTCCTTCTATTGTTACACTTGGAGTAAGGAAGACCAGGGATGTTTTGAGAGCACCTGGGAGTGAACCTACTTTGCGCAGGTCTACGAGAGCTAGGTATCCTGTGGATAGGCTGAAATATGATGGATTTACAGCCATTCACTATGCATATATGGTCAAAGTGATACAGGAACCAGAACCCACTTCTTTTGAGCAAGCCATGGGAAAAGAAAAATGGGAGAAAGTCATGGATGAAGAAATGGATGCCTTGGAAGCAAATGCTACATGGGAATTGGTACCTTTGCCTAAAGGTAAGAATGCAATTGGCTGTAAGTGGGTTTATAAGGTGAAGCATAATGCAGATGGTTTTGTGAATAGATACAAGGCAAGATTAGTAGTCAAGGGGTATGCATAAACATATGGCATTGACTATGAAGAAACATTCAGTCCGGTTGCAAGGATGGCAACCGTAAGAGCAGTCATTGCTATGGCTGCATCAAAGGGATGGTCTTCACATCAGATGGATGTAAAGAATGCCTTCTTGCATGGTGATTTGCAAGAAGAGGTCTATATGGAGCAGCCACCAGGTTATGTGCATGCTGTTCATCCTGAGTTTGTTTGCAGGTTGAAGAAAGCCTTGTATGGCTTGAAGCAAGCACCTAGAGCATGGTCTGACAAGATATGACAGTATCTTGTCACTATTGGCTTTCAGATTTCCAAGGCAGATTTCTCACTTTATGTGAGAAAAACAGAGAAAGGTATTATGCTACTTGTCATTTATGTTGATGATTTGATTATGACAGGTGACAGTGATGAAGATATCCTTTATGTAAAAATGCTATTGAAGCAGAAGTTTGAGATGAAGGATTTGGGAGAGTTGCGTTATTTCTTGGGCATTGAGGTGATTAGATCACCAAGTGGGATACAGCTCTTGCAGAGGCAGTATGGATTGGACATGCTGTCCAAATATGGGATGACAGGCTGTAAGCCTATTTCAGTTCCTTTGGAGCAGAATGTGAAGCTGAGCGCAGATGCAGGTGAGCTTCTGGAAGACCCTACTATGTACAGACGCATAGTAGGAAGTTTGATTTATATGACTATTACCAGGCCAGATTTGAGCTATGCTGTTGGATTGGTAAGTCAGTTTATGCAGGCTCCAAGGAAACCGCATTTGGATGCGTCTCAGGTATGTGAAGTCCACATTGCAGTATGGACTATTTTATGAGACTGGGGTTCAGATACAGTTGCATGGATACACTGATGCTGATTGGGCTGGTAGTATTTCTGATAGACGATCTACCTGTGGATATGTGTTCTCTTTTGGGAGTGCTGCAGTCACTTGGAGTAGCAAGAAATAGCCTACAGTTGCCTTGTCGAGCACAGAGGCTGAGTACAGGGGTGCAGCAATGGCTGCATGTGAGGTAGCTTGGTTGCATAAACTACTTTATGATATGCATCAGTCTACAGATGGGCCAGTTGTCATTTATTGTGACATCATGAGTAGTATACACTTGGCAAATAACCCAGTCTATCATGCTAGAACAAAGCACATTGAGGTGCATTATCACTATGTGCGGGAGAGGGTTTTACTAGGTCTTATTGATCTAGTTTATGTCAGCACAGAAGATCAAGTAGCTGACATATTCATGAAGGCATTGGGCGCAGAGAAGCTGCGCAAGTTCAGAGACCTGCTTGGTGTGTAGGAATTGGGATTGAGCTCGAGGGGGAGTGTTGAGATATCGAGCTCCACTCGTGATACGCCAGGGTGACCGTTGTGTATTTATGTCACCGACTTGTCAGTTGTTGCAGATGCGGTTGGTACACCGCCCATGAATAATAGCTACATGATAGCTATCCTTATCTACTCTAGTTCGTGGCTCAGTTAGTATGCCACCTTAGTTAGTTGAGTTTGGTTTGAGACCCATATATAGGGTTCTTCTATTTCTTTGTATGAGAGTTCTTTTGGCTTACACAACTAAGAAGAGGAAAACTATTTTCAGCCTCCACCCTTGTGTGTATTCCCCCATTGTGCAAGCAAGAAAGCTACAAGTGAGACTCCTTCCTTCTCTCCCACAATCTTGACATTCTTTACATCCATCTGATGTAAAGACCATCCCTTTGATGCAGCCATAGCAATGACTGCTCTTACGGTTGCCATCCTTGCAATCGGACTGAATGTTTCTTCATAGTCAATGCCATGTGTTTGTGCATACCCCTTGACTACTAATCTTGCCTTGTATCTGTTCACAGAACCATCTGCATTGTGCTTCACCTTATAAACCCACTTACAGCCAATTGCATTCTTACCTTTAGGCAAAGGTATCAATTCCCATGTAGCATTTGCTTCCAAGGCATCCATTTCTTCATCCATGGCTTTCTCCCATTTTTCTTTTCCCATGGCTTGGTCAAAAGAAGTGGGTTCTGGTTCCTGTATCATTTTGACCATATATGCGTAGTGAATGGCTGTAAATCCATCATATTTCAGCCTATCCACAGGATACCTAGCTCTCGTAGACCTGCGCAAAATAGGTTCACTCCCAGGTGCTCTCAAAACATCCCTGGTCTTCCTTACTCCAGGTGTAACAATAGAAGGAATACCCAACTCATCATCAATGCTCTGTTCTGAGCCACTGGATTCACCATCCACATAAGAGTGACCTGCATTCACATCAAACATGGGCTGATCAACCTTCTCTTTTCCTTTTCGTGATACCTGCATATCACTATCTGCATTGCTTTGAGAAGATTCTCCTGATCTCAATCTGCTTGTCCATGGCGAAGAATGTGAACCATTGCTAGAGGATGCTCCAGGTCCACTAATATTTTGTGACTGCTGCTGTGAATTCTGTGCAACATTACCATTTTGTACATCTACATCATCAATCACATTTACTGGTTTATACCAGCTACTCATCTCATAAAAAACAACATCTTTGCTCACTGTAAACTTACGAGTAGAAGGGTTATAGCATCTATACCCTTTTTGCAGAGAGTAACCAATAAAGATGCACTTCTCAGCTTTTGGATCCAACTTGGATCTCAACTCATCTGGCACATGCACATAAGCAATGCAACCAAAAATTTTCAAATGAGAAATATCTGGTTTCCTACCAGTATACCTCTCCTTTGGAGTCATCCCATGTATTGTTGCAGTGGGAGTCCTGTTCATTATGTAGACTGCTGTAGCAACTGCTTCAGCCCAATAAAGTCTGGCAGGTCTTTTTCATTGAGCATGGCACGAGATACCTCTCCAATATGCCTGTTTTTCCTTTCTGCAATTCCATTTTGTTGTGGGGTATGACTGCATGAATATTGTTGCTTTATGCCATGCTCCTGCAGGAACCTTGCAAACTCATTTGAGAGGTACTCTCCCCCTCCATCTGACCTTAGGCATTTTATCTGCAGACCTGTTTCTTTTTCAACCATAGCTATAAGAGTTTTGAAATGCCCAAAAACTTCACTTTTCTTTTTCATAAAATACACCCAAACTTTTCTGTTATAGTCATCAATAAAAGTGACGAAATAATGACAGCCTCCAAGAGATGCAGCTTTAGTAGTCTACACATCAGAGTGGATTAATTCCAATGGCTTCTTACTCTCTTGAACATGTCTAGGAAATGGTTTCCTTGCCTGTTTTCCAAATTGACAGGCTTCACATACCTTATGCATTTCTGCAACCTTGAATTTAGGCAATCCTGCAACAATATTTTGGGCCTGCATTGATTTAAGTCGCTGTAGATTAACATGACCAATGCGTTTATGGCAGATATCAATATCTGTAACTACATCGGTCCCATGTGCAAACATTGCTGCACTCAATTCAGGCATGTCTGCATCCAACGTAAACATTCTGCCCTTCTTCTTTCCTTTTGCTATCAAGCGACCTTTATTTTTCATATCCTCAACAAAGCATCCATGAGGATTAAATCTGACATGCAAGCCCTGCTCAACCATTTGACCAACAGAAACCAGATTCTTGGTGATATTCGAGACATGAAATACATTTGACAGGTATTTCTTTTTCCCATCCTGCATAGACAAATGAATTTTTCCAATCTGCACAATAGGATGTGTATCATCACCAGTCTCCACAAATCCTGGTTTTTCCATTTTCCTTGCATCCTCCATCCATTCTACATGACCTGTCATGTGGTTTGATGCACCTGAGTCAACATACCATACATTGTTGCTTTCTTATACACTTGTCACAGAATTGTTCATGTGCTGCACCATAAACAAATGCTCATTTCTGTCATCACCCTGTCTACTAGAAGATGCATAATTCCCTTGTTGCAATTTCCCATTCATGATGTCATTCTGCTTTTTATAGCAGTCTTTAGCCATATGACCCATTTTACCACAGTAGTAGCATTCACCATTGCTGTTTGCATTTTGGCCTCTTTGCCATCCACCACGACCTCTTTGGCTCCCCCTGCCTCTAGAGTTAACACGTCCTCCTCCATAGGACTGGTTTTCTTGAGTTTGCTACATATTCTAATTTCTACCACGGCCTCCAAATCGGCCTCCTCTACCTCTGTCTCTACCTCTTCCAGCATTTGAGTAGAAGACAGCTTCCTTTGAAGTTCCTCCTGAAGAAGATGCACCACCATTTCTCTGCTCCTCAGAAATTAGAAGAGCATCAACTCCTCAAAATCAGGAAATCTTTCACGGACGGAAATGGATGTTCGAAACTGTGCATAATCCTTTCCTAGACCATTCAAGGTCACAGAAACTAAATCATCATCTTCCACTGGCGACCCAATGGAAGCAAGTGCATCTGCAATCTTCTTCACCTTCATGTGGTAGTCGTTGATGCTTATATTTTCTCTTTGCACATTGTGCAACTCTTGCTTGAGCTGCATTTTCTTGGCTTGCGTATTTGTGCTATACATTTTTGACAAAGTATCCCATGCCTCCTTTGGCGTACTTGCATCTTGAATATGCACAATCATAGAGTCTGAAATGCTGATAGATAGCCAGTACATAACTTTCCTAGCTCTCTCATGCCATGCTTTAAATGCCTGCATTTGCTGTTGATTGGGAACATCAGGAAGAATTGGTTCTTCTTCATTTCCTGCAACAAATTCCCAATATCCTTTTCCCATAAGAAAATTCGTCATTCTAAACTTCCATGCTTGGAAGTTGTTCTTGTCAAGATTTTTAGTGACAATCTATGAAAGAGAATCATATGCCATTACAGAACACTACAAAAAATTTTGTCACTGCAAAGAACACAACTTCAGCCTCACAAGGGCAAATATGCAAAACTGGCGAAAGTGGTATTTGACCACACAGTCACTTCCTAGTGACGATTTTGCATATACAGGAACCAAGGATGATTCTGTAACTCCCAATGTCTCTGCACACAAGCATACGATGCAATATCTGTGGTAACTTTTCACTGACCTGTAGAACAGTGGTCGCACAGCATGAAACAAGGCTTTTTCCTGAGTGCGTGCAGAAAACTTCCGCCTCCAAAACAGGCCCTGAAATGGCCTCAAATAAAAAAAACAGGGTTGCCAATGGCTAAAGCCTTCTCCCGCAGCATATACAGCCCTCTTGCTTTACCGCGTAGGGCATCTCAACCTGAGACAATGCACTCTTGCAATTTCCGGTTGTGCTGCCTGTAAAGATCTGCTCCCAAAACAGAAAATGAAAGCAACACTGCTCCTCTTACCAGAACACCGCAAGCTTGGCTTGCTTTCTTGAGCTCCTTACCACGAACAAGGCTCTGATACCATGTCAAGATTGTGGGAGAGAGGAAAGGAGTCTCACTTGTAGCTTTCTTGCTTGCACAATGGGGGAATACACACAAGGGTGGAGGCTGAAAACAGTTTTCCTCTTCTTAGTTGTGTAAGCCAAAAGAACTCTCATACAAAGAAATAGAAGAACCCTATATATGGGTCTCAAACCAAACTCAACTAACTAAGGTGGCATACTAATTGAGCCACGAACTAGAATAGATAAGGATAGCTGCCATCTAGCTATTATTCATGGGCGGTGTACCAACCGCGTCTGCAACTGACAAGTCGGTGACATAAATACACAACGGTCACCCTAGCGTATCACGAGTGGAGCTCGATATCTCAACACTCCATAGCTCAGCATTGCTCAAATTGTCAGTCACTGCCATAGCCTAAATTTGTGACCTGCAGGACATAACCTTCTTGGAGTCATTGGATCTCTCAATACAAAGCATATCTGCTGATGATTCCTTCTAAAGACCTCTTCCTCTGGTTAAGGCGCAGCAGCCCAGCATCATAGTCGCTGACATTAGCCACCTCTTCCCCCAACATTGTTAAAATCGTCGAAATCTGTCCTAACTATGCCTGTTTTTGTTTCATCATCCTGCGCGCTTGCTGCCGACCAGATCTTGACAATGGTTATGGGGCAATGAAAGCCCATGAGTCAAGTTTTCTTTCCATAAAAAAATCTCAGGAAATGATCAAGTATAGCTCCTACAATCAGAAAAAAACCAGGCCCCTGTCTAAAACCCTAAACTGTCAGCCATAGCCATTTTCATCAAAGCTCAAAAATCTCATCATTTTCTCTCTCCTGCCACTTGGAGCAATCCACTGCCACTTTGATCTACTGTCCTAGCATTAAATCAAGGAGGGGAAGGACCTGGAAAGACTGACAAAGGATCAAAGACTCAAACAGGAAGATTCAAGCTCAACATCAAGTCAGACATAGTGTGTTTTCACACTACCATTACTGTCTCTTGACACATTGTAATCTGCTCTTTCACTTGTAAAATTTGAGAATCTTGGAACTAATTTGCTACTGCTCCAGCTCTCCAGCATGGGAAAAGACTCACCGGCAACTCGGTTCAAGGGAGTTGGGTTTCACACATGGCAAACCCACATCAAGCTCATCTTGATGAAGAAGGGTCTCTGGGCCATCACAAATGGCAAAGAGAAGAAACCTCGGGATGCGGACCTTGCAACTACTTGGCAAGAATGATGAAAAAGCACAGGCCATTATCAAACTGGAATTGGATGACAGCTACATCCATCGTGTGGATGCTTGTGAAACCTCTAATGATACTTGGAAAAGATTAGATACTTTGTTTGGTGCACAATCAAAGTCATCTAAGTATGGATTACTGATTGAATTTTTCAGGCTAGATATGAAATCTAACATATCCCTTGCAAATCATTTAAACTACATGGAAAGTCTCCTTACTCAGCTTGCAGGGATTGATCTCAAGATGGATGAAGATATCTGTATTGATGTCCTACTAAAAAGTTTGCATCTTGATTATGATAATGTTTCAACCACTTTAATCAACATGCCAAACCCTAAATTGGTTGACATTAAAGCTTCCTTGCTAGAGGAGGAAAAGAAGATAAAGTCAAAGGGAGAACCAAGCACATCTAAAGATGAACAAATGTTGTATGTTGGCAACAGGTACAAGGGCAAGAAAGAGCAGTTGATATGTGACTTCTGCAAGAGGATCGGGCACACTGAGAAGTTTTGTCATGCCAGAAAGAGGTCCCAAAAGGCCTATCTTGCAGCCGTGAAAGAAGAAGAAAACCATGGAGCAAAAAAAGAAGATGAAGATGAAGATGAAGACTCCCAGGATCGGAAGGACAAACCTCACCAGTCCTTCTACTCTCATTACTTTGATAGATTGTTTTAAAAGCCTTGTATTTCCTAGCCCTAATGCGCCTTGCCATAAGCTTTGTAAACTCCCCATGTAACTTGGCATTATAGCCCCTATACACTTTGTGAGGCCCCTATTACAACCTCTAGATGTCCACCATGTTTTGGTGCCCACACTTAGCCTTTTTCTACGATAGTCTCTGGTGTCTACCATGTTTGTGGTGTGCCCACACTTTGCAGGTGGTTCTCATTACAGCCTCTACATACTTTGTGCCTTAATAGTTGCGATTGAGGAGGGGTGTTGAGATTCAGACAATCACACCTACTGACAGCCTCTTTGTATGGAGCTTCAGGGCTAAGGACATGCAGGCTTACCTATCCCATATGCACAGTGGTGCCTACTGCAGTTTACTACTTTCCTATAAAGAATTGTACTTACTTCCTTTTCTTAATGCAATGATAGTACTCTTTTCTTTCCAGTAAAGTGTGAGTGTCATTGTCCACACATAGATTGTGTTTATGAGTTCAAGTCTCAATCTTGAAACCTAATTCACTTGTGTGACAGTCAGTGTCTAAGTCTATGTCTACGTGAGTCTTCTTCCCGTCTTTGAACCACCATAGCCATGCTCTAGATCCATGTATTCTCACAAAAAATGAAGTGAGAAAACCAAGGGAGAACATGGTCTATTTATCTCATATCAATACTAATGGATAAATAATATACATTTATTTGAGAATTACCATTCAGTTGGAAGGAAAAGAAAGGATCATACGCTTGCCCTATATCATCATCTCTGCCTTTCTCTTGAGAGAGAGTGAGAGAGATCTGCCTTTCTCTTGGGAGAGAGAGAGAGAGAGAGAGAG
The DNA here is from genome assembly GCF_053477565.2 of Lygodium microphyllum. Taxonomy (NCBI): domain Eukaryota; kingdom Viridiplantae; phylum Streptophyta; class Polypodiopsida; order Schizaeales; family Lygodiaceae; genus Lygodium; species Lygodium microphyllum. The sequence goes on from NC_141151.1 coordinate 24,319,116, forward strand.
AGAGAGAGAGAGAGAGAGAGAGAGAGAGAGAGAGAGAGAGAGAGAGAGAGAGAGAGAGAGAGAGAGAGAGAGAGAGAGAGAGAGAGAGAGAGAGAGAGAGAGAGAGAGAGAGAGAGAGAGAGAGAGAGAGAGAGAGAGAGAGAGAGAGATGTTAGAAGATAGGCATAGCAACCCATTGTAAGCAAGGGTGCAGAAGGGCAGATGGGTGTGAATAGCCTTAGGGGTAGGGGAAACCCTAACCGTAGCTTGGCAGAGGCTATATAAACAACCTATGGGTCACTATCAAAAGTGGGAGAGTGTACCCAAGTTGTAATTGTAAGCAACTTAGTAAACAAGATGTTGTTCTTGTACTTTGAGCTCTCTCCTTCCTCTTGTGCACACATTCGAATGCTACGACTCTGGTTTGCCACATGGTATCAAAGCCTCCTCTAATCCCCTTAGCTTCCTATACCCTCAGCCTCACTAAGTGCACATGATTGTCCATCATCTTTACCTTTTACCTCTTGCCTCCATAGCCAAACTATACCCACCTCTGATGGAGGACTCGGGGAGAATGAAGGAAGAGGTTTCAGCTCATGGTTCCTTTCTGAGGAACTCTTCAGCAACTTAGGGCGCAATAGCCCAACACCATAGACCTTGAAATAAGCCACGCAGAAGGATGACATTACGCTATGAGTCAGAACGCCGAAGTTTTGAGAAGGCGGCCTATTCGTACTGAAGCGCAGGCTGTGGGAGACACATTGAAGGTGGCCACCATAGGGCTTTTGTAGCCCCCATAGTGGGCTAACTACTCCTAAGAGGGCTCTGGAAAATTTGACCTCTATTGGCTACTACGAGCCAAACCCTAACTGTCAGGGCAGCCATAGCCAGGAGCTTCAAGCTTCATCCATTTTCAAAAATTTTCAATGTTTGGTCATCAACAGTGATTTTAATCACCAAGTTAACTCTTTTAGAGTGAGTTATGAACCTGGGACCTTCATTTTAGTGGTTTCTCTACTCGAAGGGTCATCATCAAGATCGACATTTATCATCTCTAGCAACATGAGCTACAGATGAGTGCTTGTAAGCACTAAGACACATTGCTTAATCATCATTGTTGCTAATACTTATATAATCAAAATGTTTTTCATTAGGAAAATAAAACAACTAAGTACCCTGCATCAAGTTGTAAGGCTATGTGTACAATTATAAACACATAAACCATCATACACTAGAAGTGTATTGCATATCTTGAGTGATTTCTTCTTCAGTATATTGGTCAATGAAATTAGAGGGATGAGTGTCATTGTACTCTCCTCAGAATCATCAGCAACAAGCATTGAAACCGTCCTTGTCCTACACAAGGGTCATCCACAGAACCATACCACAAAGAGGAGCCCGAAGTCCAGTCTAGGTCAACTCATTGAAGCCTAAAAAGACCATTAAACCTCAAAAGAAGATTGCCCCTAAGAAAGGACCACCAAAGTCATATTTTGAAATATTACATATGTACGATTTTTAGCCCTTCTCCTCATTACAACTTTGAATTGCTTTCACATTTAGTGGCAAAATTGTAAGGGATTAGACATTGCCCTTATTCTAACAAGTGGTAAGACCTTCCCAATGGCCACAACATATGTTGATGTCCGTCCTCAAATTCAAAAATTTGATGGCAAAGATTTCAACCCATGGCAGGTACTTATCAAGTATAAAATGATGGAGAGAGGGTATTGGCCTCTCATTCAAGGCACTAGAGATGTTAACTCTGCAAATCTAGTTGATATAGAGGATGACCAACATGCCCATGCAATCATTATGTTACACTTAGATGAGTCATTGATTCATCATGTTGATAAACTAAATACTGCTAAAGAAAAATGGGATGAGCTTGAAAAGCTCTATGGAGCCAGTGGTAAAAATACTAAAATCTTCCTTAAAATTGAATTCTTTAGCTCGGAATATTGATTAGGAGAAGACTTGGAAAAATTCATCCCTCACATGAAGGGACTTATGGCACAGCTTGCCTCAGTACCACTCTTATCAACATTCTAGATCCTACATTGGCAAGTACCATCCAATCCTGTTTGGATGAAGAAAAGAGGAACCACAAAAAAAGCAGCAAAACAATAGTTAGGCATCTTCAACTTCCCATGACTAAGTATTGGTACATACAACTCTCACTAGATGTTCTTTCTATAAGAAAAAAGGACATCTGGTAAACAACAGTTGGAAGAAGTATCCCGAGAAAATGAAATGTAACAAATGCAAGAAGACAGGGCATATCACTAGTAAATGCCCCAACACTCCTAATGTATCCAAAGAATTGGTGGCCAATTATGCCTCCAATTCATCTGAAGATTGACTTTTTTGAGTCTTTAAACCATCTACCTAAAAACACTCTTGTAGCGTGATTTATAAAGGCATCCTGGCTATTTAAAGGGGGGGGACATCTTACATGCCTTGTAATCCAATGCCACCCTGTCATTGAGGGGTTGTGTTAGAAGATAGGCATAGGAACCCACTATAAGCAAGGGTGCATAAGGACAGATGGGTGTGAATAGCCTTAGGGGCAAGGAAAACCCTAACCCTAGCTTGGTAGAGGCTATATAAACAGCCTACGGGTCACTATCAAAAGTGGGAGAATGTACCCAAGTTGTACTTGTAAGCAACTTAGTAAACAAGATGTTGTTCTTGTACTTTGAGCTCTCTCCTTCCTCTTATGCACACATTCCAATGCTACAACTCTGGTTTGTCATGAGAGAGAGAGAGAGAGAGAGAGAGAGAGAGAGAGAGAGAGAGAGAGAGAGAGAGAGAGAGAGAGAGAGAGAGAGAGAGAGAGAGAGAGAGAGAGAGAGAGAGAGAGAGAGAGAGAGAGAGAGAGAGAGAGAGAGAGAGAGAGAGAGAGAGAGAGAGAGAGAGAGAGAGAGAGAGAGAGAGAGAGAGAGAGAGAGAGAGAGAGAGAGAGAGAGAGAGAGAGAGAGAGAGAGGTTTGAAAATTTTCAATGCTAGAAGGGGGTTGCCTACAACCCCTCTTTGTCTGTTTATCTCTACAAGCTTTGGAGAATTTTGTTTCCAAAAAGGGTTTGTTGGCAGTCCCTTCATAAAAAAGTTTCAACCCCCCATGCCTCTCCCTCCCTCCCTCCCTCCCTTTGTCCCTTTGTCCCTCCATCCCTCCGTCCCTCTCTCTCTCCAAGGGCAATCGCCTTGCTAGTAAAGTACTAAAAAAGCAACATTTCCTATCCTTCTATATCCAAACACCTCTTGCATCCTTGGACCATGAGTCTCCTTCAAGTTCACCATATGCCTCAAGAACAACAAGGATCTACACCCTCTGAAATTGGTCAGCTATTCCACCACTCCAAAATCAAATTTAGTTTAGGGATTAAGGAATTAGAGCTCCACATCACCTGTACAGGGGACTTTTTGACATTGTGCACACTCTTGTTTGCCACACACATACCTTTCACTAAGTTCCATGGTCTAATCCTCTAACAACAAGCAAGTAAGATAAACATTGGCTCAAAGGATACAATAATAGCAAGTAGTGGGGCAAAAGGACCATTGCATGGCTAGAAAGGGTAGTGCTTTTACTCATAAAAGTTCATTAGGAAGATTGTGGGAGACTTCACATGTGGCCCCTCCTTCCTTTGCATGCATGCAACCCACAAAGAGAAAGTCCCAAGATGATGTTGTTGAAGCTTCAGGAAAATTCTTGATGATAGAAGATGGCTCCTCAACAGAGCTAGACAACGCCTTTTTCAATGAGGATGTTGCTAGAGATTTGTCAAGGGGGAGTTGAGAAGGAGGTTAGGAGGGAGCATCGCCCCTATAAATGAGTATCAAAGGGTTGAAATAGCATTAGCTAGCAAGAAGTGCTTTCAAGTGTCAACCTTAGTCTCTTTGGATTGCATCAAACAATGTTATGCAGATTTTCAGACTACTGGCATATACTTCTATTTTCTAGGTAGTCTCCTAATCACCTAGACTTTGAAAGGTGGTTTGCTGCTCCTTTCCAAAGTAAATATGTGTTTCTCTAGTGTACTGATTTGTGGGCAAAGGCTTCTATATGGCCTTGCTTAGCTTACAAGTAGAACATGACTGGATTCTTAGATGTGCAATGGCCAACAAAGGGAACCTTGTGTCCTCTCTATCTTGGAGTCCCTCTCTCACACCAAAAAATGTGCTTATGCATGAATGCCTCATATGGGTCATGTTCCAAGAGCTTTCAATATGGTTGTATAATGATGTCCCAATGTTGGTGAGTGCATTGTGCAAAGTTTTATACGTGCCAACCCCAACTTCTATGCTTGGAGCACTTAAACCAAAGCACAAAGCATGCATACTCTAGGATCATAGACAAAACCTTGAGAGTACTTGAAACTCATGAATGCTAATGGCTTTGATATTGTCTTATAGGTTAGATTTGGCACATTCCTAGATGCTTACTATCTTTGTAAGCAAAGCAAGAACTTTTTGAAAGACTACCCAACAAAAATGGAGGAGATTAGCAGGGCGATGGAGACTCAGAAAGGTCCTCAACCCTAAGAGCAAGCAAGACATACTAAACAAAATAGAGGACATCTTACTAAAGCTATAGCATATGGTGAGAAGACTAGTAAAAAGAAGCTAGAGGAAGGTAATGGTGAGCCTATTAATACAAGGTCACATGGTGAGCCTTCAAAAGCAGAAGCAGTCAAGTGAGAAGGAAAACATCGACCCGTTTGCTAGGGGGTGTTAAGGAAACCAAGAAGAATAATAAATTGTCACTCATGTGTTTACTATGTAATAAAGTAGGAGGCTTGTATGTTTGAAAGGGATGGAAGGGTGAGGAATCAATCTCCCACTTGCGTACCTTGCTCACTTTGTACTCACGACTAGTTAGGAGACCAAATCAAAAGTAGATTAGTGTTTATTAGAGTAGTTATGTGCTCTTAGTCTGATAAAAAATGTGTAAGAAATCATATCTGCCCAATATTTGTGATCATTGAGTGTATTGCTAATCCTTAGATTGGTACTATGAGATCTCTTGGGCTTAATGATTGATGTGCATGAGAGCTTGACCGAGTATTTTTAGTAGATAAAGTTGTTATAGTAACCCATGCTTGCTTAATAGAGAGGTAGCTCGACACCTGGACTAGTCCATGACTAGATTGGGATCAGGTCATGACCAGCTCTTGGATTATCCCACAAAAGGCTTAGAGCACAAGTATATCAAACAAATACTTTCCACTTTAATCTTCTCCATGGTTAAGTAAACCTAGGGATACTACACACAACCATCAATAAAAGCAACTAGGAGTTACTCCCTACTTGCATGTGGGTGCTCCTTGTGAGCATATCAACTTAAGCTAGCTATGACCACGACCCAAGTTTAGGCCATGAACAACATATCACTAGGTTATGAGTATTTTCAACTCATGATAGTTATGAGTTCTTAGCTTACTGCCGAGCCATCACCCATGATTGCCAATCACAAGTACTTAGCTACAACCTCATATGCACAAGCCAACAATGATCACCTTATCAAGGGCATGATCAACATACACACCATGAGTCCACAAGCACCACTTTATCCATGATAGTACCATCACCCACACACCTAGCCTAGCTCAAGTGCACCCCTACCCATGCAATCATGAGCATCATAGAATGGGCCATAAAGGGTAATCCTCACCAATCACCTACATCTTGCTGGTATTTTTAGCATGTACCATCAAACCCTTAACCATCAACAAACGCTTGTCCTCCTACCTTGTGGTCATTGTCTGGATATCAAACCTTGCTCCCTCAATATCTTGCTGCTGTTTGTAGCTAGAATCCACAACCTACAATTAGGGTGGTCCATCCCACATCACCATGCCATATCCATGATGATCAATGGACCATTAGGAGCGGTCATAGCTGAAGCTCCACATCACCACCGACATCAATCATGAATTCATAATCGATAGTAGTAGATATAGCCTTGATTGCACCCTAGTTTTCCCATTATGAAAAACCCTTCAACCCATGATTGCAAACTAGGAACTTGTAGCTACTGCTGATTTGAGGCACCGCTGATCATTTGTGAAAATAATCACATCCCATATAGATTGGCATACCTAGATTGAGCCAAATAGACCATAATTGCAACCAATCCTTCCACGACTACATGTGACAATTGACCCCAACCCTCTACTTGTGGACTATCAATGCCTAACATAAAGCTGCTAAACATACCACAAGCTGAGAGCACTAAAGCTGACCTTTAATCTGTGACTAAGCCACACTCAGACCATAGTTGATCACTATGAAATGAGACCACTTGAGGGGCCTAGCCCAACTAATCGAACCCTAATTCATCGTGTCTAATTAATTGAGTTAAGATAATTGTGGTCAAACACTTGGCTAAGTAAAATTGTAAAGAAATTTATTATTTCACTCAAAAAAACACAATGAGACTTGAAAAGTGAAAGCACGATTCATCACCAAACTAATGACACATGCACAACTTGTGCATAGAAGAAAAGTGAAAAAGGATTATTTGTTCATGAATAGAAAGGGTTACTCTTAGGTTGCATGCATGAGTTTGTGAATTGTAGAATCATGCAAGGGAGATACTGACACAGAGAAAACCTTGAAACTCAATTCACAAATCAACTAAGTCATAAACAAATATTGGAAATATAAGGACTACAACAAGTTTTGCCAATCCTTAGAGACTGAAATCCAAATACAAAAAGAGGAACCTTACAAGACCTAAACCAAATGGTTAAACTAAGGGCCTATAATTACTAAGGAGATCTCAACTCGTGTGACATGTGAAGTTAGGTTTGATTAATGGTATTTTGTATCTAAATTCTCCAAGTGCTTATTCTAGAATATTTCACTAGAGTTTAGTAAATAACTTGTCTTCTTCCTCTCTAGCTACCATAGCTTATTAGGTAAGAGGTTGAGTTTGGAGTTCCTTGAGAGGGAGAGATTGTGAGAGAGCAAGGGACCATGCATGTATAAGCTCTTCTTCTTCTTCTTCTTCTTCTTCTTCTTCTTCTTCTTCTTCTTTCAATGGTGGATGTGCTCAAGGTGGATGCAAAGGAGTTGAGGTGGTTGCTTGTGGAATGCATAAACTTGGATCATGTGACCAACTATAAGCCTTCAAGCTTTGGACTACAACGTGGGAAGATAAGTAGGTGAGTCCACTACACTTACTCACCTCTTATATTCTTTACTTTCTTAGGATATAGAGAAAGGATACTTCATTGGTTCGAGTTCAGAGTCAAAATATGAGCCGCATCAACAAGTTTCAATATATGTTTAGTGTTGGATGCATTTGAGACTAGGAGATCTACTTTCCTTGGAAATTGGGATCACTAGTCCATTGTGTAGGTTAGGGTTCCTCTAGCCAAATGGTTAAGGTTCAATATCTTGCTGTTGAGTATTGAAACCGATAGGTTTTGATGACAATTTTACCAAGGGTATGTTTAGGACTAGAAAATCTACTTCTCTTGGAAGGTGGGACCTCTAGTCCACTATGTAAGAATATGTATTAAACTTCATGTCACTAAATAGCCAAATGGGCTACTTCCATTTGTAGATCAGGGCTCCTCTGGTACCTATAGGCTTAAAGTGACTTCTAATGAGAGATTTTTCTCCAGTTTTTTCATACAAAGGGTTGGCCTATTTGCATGGTTTCTTATCTTTGGGTCCTTGGCTCCCAATTGGGTTAAGCCTCGTTCTAACATGTTGACTCCCTAAGAATTTTAGTTCAAACTCCATATTCCTTTTCATATATCCCGAGATTGGCTCTTACATGTGTAGCTAATGATTCGTTTGAATTGATATTTTTGTCATTTTTTGAATTAAAAACATTTTAATGTTTTATAATAATACTCACATGCTTCCTTTGTTTTTTGCTCTTGTGCTCTTTTTTCCTTGTCTTTTCCATTAATTTTTAGCTCTCAACATGTATTGACATGCACATCCTTGTGCTATGCTATGTGCCGTTGCTTGCCATATTGCTACCACTATGGTAGTATTCAATGTTACTTCATCATGTTCAAGATGAGTCATGCTACATCGTCAAGATAGTTCTCAAACTGCTATATATATTTGTCATAAAATGTGACAAGAGAAGAGAGAAGGGAAGAGAGAGGGATTTTTTGAGAGGAGAAGAAAGATGAGGGTACCGATTGCACGGTGCAAGCTTTTCTTTTTTCCCTATTCACTACTGGATGAGAGAGAGAGAGAGAGAGAGAGAGAGAGAGAGAGAGAGAGAGAGAGAGAGAGAGAGAGAGAGAGAGAGAGAGAGAGAGAGAGAGAGAGAGAGAGAGAGAGAGAGAGAGAGAGAGAGAGAGAGAGAGAGAGAGAGAGAGAGAGAGAGAGAGAGAGAGAGAGAGAGAGAGAGAGAGAGAGAGAGAGAGAGAGAGAGAGAGAGAGAGAGAGAGAGAGAGAGAGAGAGAGAGAGAGAGAGAGAAGATATATAGAAGAGAAGAAGAGTGAGAGAAGTTTGTATCCCAACAAAGACTACGATGTCTATGCACAACTAGAGCCCCTATTTTCTCATCATCTTCCCCCCTCCCCCCCTTTTCTAGGCCATTCTCCCCTTTCCCATCGACTCTCAATATAATGGCCCTCATCACTCTATTGAAGCCAACATTGCATCCAAAGCAATGTAGATACAAGACACGGTTCTATGTAAACTTGTAGTGACTATCTAATATCCAAAGTTCAATGATGGTAGACCACCTTATTATTTATTTTAGGTGCTATTTGATATGCTACTCATCATGATTGCATTAATACGATAATGCATTTACATTGCCAAGTTGTTTAAGGGTAAGCATTAAAGAATTATGTGCCCTAGCTAGAAAAGTTAGCAAAGAAGAAGAAGAAGAAGAAATGAGTTAATAGTGTGGGTTAGTCTTTTGTATGTAGATGATAGACCTACCAAGAGTATCACTAGAATAGTTGGGATAGAAAGAGGTATAAGGATGTGATATTTCTTCAACCATACCTTGTGCTTGTATGGATGCACTCTTGTTGGAGATGGGATCATGCAATAGTATTGCCAAGGCTAGTTGAGAAAGGAGAAAAAGCTATCTTCTTGAACCATTCCTTGTGCTTTTATGGGCATACTATTATTGACAATAGGGATCATGCAATGGTGTGAGGGTGAATTATGGTGATTCAAAGTTGGTTGTTAAAATAGAATTATTATTTGGTAGATATTCTTGTGCCTTGGTATGGATGTTCCATAGTTAGGTATGAAAGGTATGATATCGTACGATATACATACGATATGATAAAATATGGTACTCAGTTGTACCTTAAGATTTTATAAGGTAGTACGATATGATATTAGTACATAAAAAATTAACCTGATTACTTTGGTTTAAAGATAATAAAATAGATATTTAAAGTTTAGATAGCAATACTATTATAGTATATAAGATGAATACTTTTAATGGTAACATGTTGACACCTCATGTTGCATGTGCTTTCAGGTCTCAAGAATTGAATTTTCAAACAGCCATCAAACCTACCATTGATCTCCAAACTGCACTAGCCATCACTCCTCAGCATTGGCATAATCTCATATTAATCCAGTTCAAGCCGGACAATCGGTCTTCATCTCGATCTCTTGTAATTCATTCTCGCATGAATAGCCTTCAAGAGGAGAGAGAGGGAGGAGAGAGAAAGATTGGTTTTTCAACTTTTTTCTCAAGCCATCATTTTGGGGTCACCGGTGATGTCAAGCAAAAAAATCAAGTTGTAGGTGGCTATGATAAGATAAGGTGGTTGCTTTGATGCTTCATAGGCCATGTCCTTACAAATCATCGCCTATAAGAGGTCGCCATTTTTCTTCACATGCATGGCTGAAACCACCCCCCCCCCCCCCCCAACCAAATTGAAAAAGTTGGGGCTCTTGAGCCCCAAAAGGACATAACCCTTTAATTTGTAAGACTCTTTTACACTATACTTGATCCTTTGTCTTCTCGATCTTTGGCTACTCTTGCATTCAGTGTTCGATTTCAACTCCAAAGATTTCTGCCTAACTGTCTCGGAGTCCCACACTACTTGGAACTTGTTTTACTTCATTCCAGCACACCTAGAAAAATTATGAAAAATCCAAGACCGCTGCAAAGTCCATCTTTTGTATTGGCTTCCAATTTTGCCTCAAATTGACAAAATTCAACACATGTTTGGCATTTCTTAGGTCATAAAATCTGCTTTCAGATTGTTAGGTGACCTAAGCTCTTTTAAGGATAGGATTTAAGTTGATCCTTATAGGAATGTCTAGAATCTTTCCCTATGAGGTGGAGTCAAGTGAGTCTAGGTGACAAACTCCATGGTACTCCAAGGAATCCTCAATGTCGTTACTTACAAGCACCTCTTGTAATGAACCACCAAAATTGTGTCAATGAAGGCTCTCCAAGGGACATATTATATGTGTTATCAAAGAAAAGTGTTATGACTAGAGGGCTAGATAACTTTACATATGTTTGCCTAATGATATGTCTTACAAATTCAAGGAAAATGGCACTAAAGACACCCTAAATGGATGTTCTAAGATTGTGATCTTGGTTGCCAACATGTACCTTCTGCAACAACCATGAATGTTGATCTCCAAGAAAAAAAATCCCTCTCAAAGCAAATCAAGCCAAATGACTTCACAAGAAAGGGATCCAATGTTGAGACTAATGTTGAAGTCTGGATCGAAACCCTTGAAGATTATTTTGATGTAGTAGGAACAAGCATAGTTAACAAGGCTATGATTGCCAAGCTTAAGTTGATAGGTGAGGTATGTTTATGGTGGAAGTAGTGGTGCCGAGACAATGTTACCACCAAAACCCTTGTAAATTGAAAAGATATCAAGAAGGCCATAAGATAGAGATACTTGCCACCTTCCGATCGTTCTATCAAGATGAATGAGTTCTTTTCCTTGCTCAACATAGGATTAATCATGGACGCCTATTATTCCTAATTTGTGACACTTCAAAAATATGTGCCATCCATGAATACTACCCAATGGGTGGCCAAATTCTACCATGTATTGAATCAACCATTGGATACTCATCTAGATTCCCTAAGGCTATTTGACTTGTAAGACACTCTCATATGAGCCAAAGCTTTGATTGGGCCTAATGGAGATCAACTTCTTGAAGATAGCTACCTCTTAGGGAGCACCAACAAAGACTATGATGACTCAAAAGACAAAGAAAAAAGCTACCACAAGTAAGATGAGATAATGCACATTCAAAAGAGATGCCCCAATCACTAATGCTTCTATCACAACAATAAGCTAGGGCATACCCACGCTGACCACTCTGGTTGGATCAAGAAAAAGGAGGAACTAGAAAAAATGAAGTAAAGTTGTACAAGTTTAGCATTCAATTCATCCCAAGAATGAGATAATGATGAAGGCCTAGAGCCCATTATAATATTTGAAGATGTAATTTATTATCATATACACAAACCCTAAACCAATACAAGTTTGGCATTGTCGTTGTGTATATGATAATAAATTACATGAAGGAACTAGTGTTCAATGGTTAATTAAGGAGGGCATTTTTGCATGTTAAACATAAATGTGTAAGGTCAATTAAATAACTAAAATACACCATCGAGGAAAATTGGAGGGTAGAACCCCTGACGGGTCCATCCCATGGATAGGTGGCCTAGGTGAGCTAAGAGTTTTCCTTCAAGCTATTAGAATTAGGATAATCTAGAAAATATCTAAATGAAAACCTTCCTAGATAATCCTAGATCCTGATTTTGTGTGATTCTAGGGAAGTAGAGTGAAACTATGCCTTATGGGCAAAGGGGTTGACATGCTACACTCTCCCCATTTCTCACTCTCTTTGAGCCAATGCATCCACATTGGTTTGAGTGTGTTTATGCGAAGCATGATGCTAGAAGATTGACACTAGAAGACTATTAGGTGATCTTAGCTCTTTTAAAGACTAGATTTAGGTTTATTCTTATGGGAGCGGCCAGAACCTTCCACTACAAGGTGGAGTTAAGAAAGTCTAGGTGACAAACTCCATGGCATTCCAAGGAATCCTAGATGGTGTCACTTAGAGGTACCTCTAGATGAACCGCTAAAATTGTGTCACTAAAGGCTCTTCAATTGGCACATTACAATTACAAGTTTCTATGCAAGGGAGGTAATGAGCTACGCAATGAGCAATGAACGAAGGCACATATAATAGTGACATAAGTAAGGTGAAAAAAAATTAATGCACAAACAATTTTTTTAAATTACTTGAGCTAGAGCCAAGTGCATATATTCTTAGGTTTTATCAAGTGAATGTAGGACAACACAGGTGACAAGGTAGTGGATGTGAGGCTTAAGATAGGAAAAACACTAAAGATGACATTTAAGAGCCTTTGCTACCCTCAAGGTACATAAAAAACCATGAACATTGAGACCCTAAATTCTACACAAAAAATTGTACCTTAATATCCACCTCAAGAACCTCTCCTCCTGCAAGAGGTGAGCAAATCCCTCTCTAAGTACTCCAATCACCATCACTACTCAAGGTTCTTTGTCAAGATCACTGGCTCCACTAGTGAAGCTTGCATTTCAAATATTCAATCCATACCCTAATGTATAAAAATATGATGCCGCAAAAACCATACTCTTGATTATCCTCCTAATATTTAATATTTTCAAAATTCCTTTATAAATATGGACATCTCATTGTATATCATAGGTATATGCAATTATATAAAAAAAGGAAATAAAAATAGATATATGCACATGATCACTATATTGCACCTAGGGGACCTCAAGCTAGACATTCCTGGTGGCCTATGTCAGTTGGCTTTGTCCCTACCCTCCTAGCCCTTCTTCCTCTTTCCCCCATATTTTCTCACAAACAATTAAGGGCAGGCCATACCTAGGGAGCTTAACTTGCCTATGATTAGACTTGTCTCCTTGAGTCACTTGCATCTTCCTTCTCTACCTCTCTCTCTACTTCTCACCAAAGCAAGGTGGGAAGGGCACTTGAGATGGAAATTGATCAATGCTATTACCCTCACAATGGCAATCATGAAAGTCCCTACCCCCACAATCATCACTAGCCAATGTTGTCTCCTTGTAACCTTTTTAAACACCTTCTTTCTCAATGATGACAATTCATCCAACTTCTAAAATACCTTGCTTCATCCTCCAAGTCACCTCAGAGAACTAATATAGTCGTCCTGTCTAGCCTAGCACTTATCTAAGTATGCCTACACTCACATAAATATTTGCATAACAATCTATGCATATTTTAGATCCTTAACTATAGGATAATTCAAGCTCCCAAACCAATCAAGTATGACCTATGCACAAAAAATAAGGCTACCTCTAGGGAGAGAGCATATGAGAGGTTTTCTATCGTAGGCACAAAAGACTATGGTGACTCTTGTGCCATCACCTATTCCTCAACAACGACTCATCCTTTTACTATAACCCAAAATCCCATGCTCTTAAAGTTTTATCCAACTAAAAGGGCCTATCAAACAAGAGATTTACTAGCGAGCATAAGCTCTTCACATAGCTTCATCATCACCAACACTTTCAACCACCAATTACCACTACTCCTCTTAGGTCAACATCTTGATGCCCTAAGAATTCCATGTCATTGGCACATGTTAATGCACGCTAGCTATAATAGTGAATTCCATCTGATTGACACTGACTGGGAGAGGGGGGAAAAATGTCAAGCTATACACATGGCATATAGGACTTGGATAGAACTCTTATTGTTTCAAGGGCTTCTATGTTCTCTGACTCAAATGCCTCTCACATGGTTGGCTCACACTCTATTCTCACCACTATCTACTCTCCTCTCACTCTACCAAGCAAGAAAGAAAGCAAACAATGAAAGCTTGCAAAAGGCTCACCTTCTTACCACCATACTATGTCAAAGGCCCAATGAGGGTCTCATGATTTGAGCCATGCTCTCTTGATATATTCCCATCACTTGTTCACTCTTGATCTACTACTTGAGCACTCCACAAAAGAGGAGGAGAAGAAGAAGATAGAGAAGAACTTCTCCATGATCAATCACTTGCTCTTTTACACTTATTTCCTTGCACACAACCTTACTCTTAACCCTCTCACCATAAACAAGAAGAAGAGAAGAAAGGCTCTGAAGATAAGAGCTTCACCCTGCCAAGTCCCTCATTCACACACTCACTATCACTCACTCTTAAATTTTCATAAGAAGATGGATAGAAGTAAGAACGAGAAGAAGGAAACTCTCAAGTTGCAAACATCTGAATGAACAATTCCATTCACTTTTTAGCTTTTATACATGGGTTCAAGATTTATGTTTTTCCCCAATAAGGTGGATGCCCTTTCCCCTTTTTGGGCTTTTTAGATCGGTCCCTTTCTAATACATAAATACATCTTATGGTATGAGGACCAGTCTCATCAAATGAATAGAAATGAATTCCCAAAACCTCTCATGGCTACATGTCTTTCTAACTAATCCTAAGATATTTTACAATTTTCACAAAGAGTGAATTCAACTCTTGAAACATGTTATAGAATGAATGTGCAATTATATTATGATCACACATAGTGGATGATAGTGCCTTGAATATGCAAGCCAAAAAGTAATTCCATTTGAAATGTTTGGGCACTTCATATTTGCATGTCTCTACTCAATTGCATCCATCTCCATGCACTTGACTAACACTATGAAAAAAATGTGAAGCTAGGCACATGACACCATCATTTAGACTGGAAACACTTTTATTATCACATGCATTTTCATTGAACATTAAAATACTTTATGATTTATATTTCATAGTCTCCAAGGATATCCCAATCAATCTCCAAGCTTCTTGCATTTAGTGCTCGGAGAGGCTAAAGATGCACTTCCAAAATTTCTTCATTTGTTAATTGGCGTGCATTATCCCATTCACCTACCACAACCTCATCATTATTGTCCATCCAATATGGGTCATTGTAATGCCTATCATTATCCACAAATGCATCTTCATGTAGCTCAAACACATCCAAATCATCACTAGATACATCTAAATCAAATATATCCATGATTTTGACTATTTTCCTTATAAGAAAGGATCCACCAATACATACAGCAAGCTGTCACTATATACAGTGTAAAACATTATCAACATAGCCAATATGAATGCATAAAAAAACATCCAAATTCTCATAGAAAAATTGAGGTCAATTTGTAGCCAAAAACAATCTAACAACATGCCACAAGGGAGTACATAAGCTATCCACAAATAGTTGTCAATACATGTCCCTTATGGTACTTAAAAGAGACATAAAAACAACCATACATATGTGCCTAAAACACATGACAAAGAAACCATTGTAACAACCAATTTATGCTACCAAAAAATGTCCAATAACTCTTCAAAACATGATAATTTTTGGAACCCCCAAAACACACATGAAAATAGCCCTTTCTAAGCCTCCAAAACAATTGATTGTGCTTGTTGCAATGTGAACACAGGACCTGATGAACTAGTTCAAAATTAACACAATACAATTCCAACACAATTTGAAAACAATTTCTCTATAGTGGTGCAACTCTATCTAGTTTGACAATCTTTAGTGTGAACACATCTCTCCAAAGTAGTTCAATTCAAGTTGGTACTTTGTCTATAGTGTGAAAGTGGTTATCTCTAAGATGTATGGAGTTCAAATATTCAAGAGTGTAAACACAATTTCTAGTTATCTAGATTAGTCTTGTCCAAAGTGAAAGAACCTCAAGCATGAACTAGTTGAAGTGTGCCAAATGTGAACACGATTTCCTTAAAGAGACTTTATTAACCCTTAATAGTCAAAGGCTAGAAAGGAGGCATTTAATAAAAAAACATGAATGAGGTGGTAGCTTCTAATTACACCATTTTTTAATGAGACATGGTCAAAATATAGATTTGATGCAAATAATTCATTAAAACAACCCTTGTTGTAGTAGTTTAATGAATTTAGAGCTTGATATATCTCAACCAAGTAAAAACCAATAATCTTCGATCTTCTCTTCTCCTTGCCCCTCTCAAATACAAGATTAGGACCCTTGCTTTTGATAGAAGCTACCCATTTCCTTTTGGGCACAAGCAACCCCTTGCTTAAGCATCCCCCTTGCTTCCATGAACCAAAATCAATGATTTTCCATCTTAACCAATCAAAATATTGACTATTTGACATTGGATGAAGCCAAACCACTCTTCTTTAGGCAATGGAAAGCCTTTATTCAATCCAAACAAGATAAACGAGAATATTAAGAGGTATGCACTACTATTTAATTTGAATGGCACACATTTGAGTGCTCCAAAGTTGAGATTCCAATAGTTCCTTGTAAGCTTCAAGTATGTTCTTCAAGTTCCCACTTCTAGCTTCAGATCTAGCTTTAAATCTAGCTTCAATCATCTTCAGATAATAGCAGCTTACTAATGTTGAACCTCCTTGTAGCGAGCTCCACATACAACAATTGACACATCGATAACCTCATAGTATCATCAGACCATGAAATAAAATTGAGGAGAGGGAGAGATAGAATACACATAAGAATCCATGGCTCACATTATCCAAAGTTGCAAGTACAATACACACACACACACATCACTCACACTCACCTTTAGATAAACCTCATCCTACCTCTACTATATTGATTTTGTTCATATACATACCTAATACATGGATTTATCTCTCTCAACAAGGTGCATGTCACTATTCTCTTTCTTGCCTCTCTCATTAAAATCATTGTTGTAAGCCTTTGTGGCTTGCCCATTGGATCTAAACTCAAAGTACATAGCTATTTGAGTGTTTTACTATCCTTGACATGGGTTTACACAAATTAAATGGGCTTTATGAATTAATCATGGGGAAATAAATTTCACCCACACTAACTAATAGAATCAATGCTCCAAATTTGTATTGAATATTAGCGGCATGCTATAAGATTCTTTGATACCTCCACCATATTTAGTTGGACATGGAGATTAATTTCAAAACTCTATTGCAGCAATGTTAAAGGAAAGAATAATTCCAAACATTGATTGGGTATTTTTAACTTTTGCCTTGGTCTTCTTTATCTATTTTGAGAATTTGATATTTAGCTACTATTTTTTGTAGGTCACTACTTTTAGAAACTTTTGAAATCGATTTTGTTTTGGTCTTCATAGTTTATTTTTAGCATTTTTAGGCCATATCTTCTATTTTGACAATTACAAGATTTAATGACCACTATTTTTGGTAGGTTCTGAAATTGATTGACACTTTCCTCCTCCTAGATGAATATTGTTCCCTTTGCCTCTTGAATGAAGGTAGCATGCAATGGTGTGCATCATAGAGATGGAATGCTAGGAATTGAGTTGTAAGGGTGGATGGTGGAGTTATGCTTGTTGTGAATGTATACGGTACATATTCATTGTCAAAATGTGTGGGCAAGGACATGTATGTTATTAATATTGAGGATTGCCATAGTAGTTTTCCATGTTATCAAAAGTTAGTGAAGTGTATTGATGATGATACTATTGTGAAGAGGGTACTACTTTTTATGTTGGCTTGGACTATTTGACTATAATAATGGGGCTTTATAGGAGGCACTAATACACATACAAAATAGTTGTGCTTTCATAAAGATACCTACTAGAGATATCCACACAAGGAGGAAATCACTTGAGATGAAGTCCATGGATTAAGGAACATAGTAAAATCACTAATATATATGTGTCAATAGACGTAGGCCATGTGTAGCATTGGGTAGCCTAGTTATTGAAGCACATTGTATGAACGTTGAGGGTAAAAGCACATGAGCCTCTATTAACACCAACTGGTATTAGAGGAATTCTCTCCCAACCTTGAAGTTTAGTCCTTTAATTCCCAAGTTATTAGGGTGTCCAATCACTCCTAAAGAAGCTCATGCAAAGATAAGTATGCCTCATCTAGCTAAGAGAAGGATGACCGAGCAACGTTGAACATGTATCTCTTTTATTCTCTCCTTCAAAATTTAGGCTTAGGCTAGGAAGTCAATCAACTTTTCTCAAAAGTAGATTAGGTCATAAATGATGGTATAGAAGTGTGATTTTAAGATTTCTGCTAAATCTGTCATGCTGGGGATGTAGCTCAGATGGTAGAGCGCTCGCTTAGCATGCGAGAGGTACGGGGATCGATACCCCGCATCTCCATTTCAAGTTTTTGCTGGTGTGATGCACGTGATGAATAGCTTGAAATGATACCCTTGCATGATATAGGTCAGTCAATCATCGAAGACCAACCGCTGCACTACTTTTTTATGCATGCATTCTCTCGTGGAATGCAATTACACGTACAAAACAGTTGTTAGATTGTTGAAGGAGATCACCGAATCCATGGTCATCCCATCTGAAAGGGGACTCAACATTCACCGTCCCTATCTCCATCATCCACTTGATTCAGCCCAGGTGGATAGCCGCCATTGTCTCGACATAGCCAAGTCTCCATTTCTACGTATGTAGGACATCCGCAAATACATGTGCCCTCCTCTCCCACAACAGAAATACCCTTCTGCCTTGCCTAGCAAGATCCTGATTTCTTGGATACTTTTCCGAATGCATGGTCATCCCATTTGAAAGGCTTCCAAACACTCACCATCCCTATTTCCATCATCCTTTTGGCTAAGCCCAAATGGAAGGCCATCATGGTCTCTTGCTTGGACTCTCTTACTATAACAAAGAGCAAAATTTTCAATTTTAGTAAGGGGATGAATGCACATGTCTTGTATGCTAGCTCATAAATCTCTAACCAAGAATGGAGAAGAGAGAATCTCACATTAACAATTTATAAGCTTCTAAAATGGTGCAAATTTCTCCCTACTAGAGCATTTTGTACAAGCAACATATAGTTGCAAAGTCAAAGATCGTATTAAGGGATGCTTGGATTCATCACTAGGGGTACAATTTCGATTAGGAGGGTACGACTTCAAAAATGGTTGTGCATGCCCAAGCTTTGCTTGGACCGATTCTTCTTTAAATAGAGAGGATGCATTTCAAAAATTGTAATGTGAAGATGGTGCATCAGCGTAGTGATAGTTATCTAAAGTTTGAAAGATTTGCCTTAAGCTTTCCCATTTAAATAGTGCACCTTTCATCCAAGCAAAACATACACACATCCCCCTCAAAAATTATGTCAAGCCATGCCAACATTGTCTCTTGCTTGGACATATCCAAGTCTCCACATTGGCATGTGTCAAACATCTTATATACACTCCTTTGATATGTGTGCCCTCCTCTCCCTCATGGGAACCACCCTTCTACCTTGTTTGGCACATTTGTTGGATACTCTTTCCCAGATCCATGTTATCCCATGTGAGAGGGGATCCAATGCTCACTGTCCCTATCCCCATCATCCACTTGATTGAGCTATCTCTTACTTGGGCATAAGGTCAACATAACTGAGTCTCCACATTTGTTGGACACCCCATATCTTCTCCATGGATATGTGTGCCCTCCCCTCCCTTAAGGGAACCGCCCTTTTTTGCCTAGCACTATCCCAAGTCTTGGGATTTCTTAGACACTTTTCTGAATTCATGGTCATCCCATTTGAAAGGGGTGGTTCCAAATCTCACTGTCCCTATCTCCATCCTCCTTTTAACTATACCCAGGTGGAAAGCTGTCATTGTCTCTTCCTTGGACCAAGGGAGCGTAATAAGAAGAAAAATCTTCAATTTTAGAAAGGGGATGGGTGCACATGTGTTGTATGCTAGCTCATATAGAATCTAACCAAATAGTTGTTGCTTTTGATTTTCATTACCTCTATTAGTCCTTAGCCCTCACCCAAATTCCACATGCTTGCCATTAGCTTCGATGGATAACTTTATTTTAAGCATGAGTACTCACCTCAAGTGCAAATTCCTTACATAGCATCTGTCCAATCCATTAAGCCAATCATCCAAACAACTTATTTGAATCTAATGTTCACATTAATGTATCACCACTCATTATTTTTCTAGATTTACTTCTTCATTTTACATGGAAGAAATTCAAACTTGACTAAACTCAAGCTAAGCAGAAACCAATATACTACCAGACATGGAGTAATTAGGGGACTATACATTTGGATAGTTTGATGGTGAGAAGTGGGAGGAGAGCATATCCAAGCATCCTACCTCTTGCTTTGAGCAAAGCTTGAATTAATCAAGCAATGATGCTCATGTGGTAGACATTGCCTTGGACTCTAGAGCTTGAAGAAGACTCACCTTGGACCATTTATCTTTCCTCTTCGTGCCGTCCATCTAATCATTCTTGAGCTTGGATCTTTTATTACTCCTATAAATGCATGGAACTCTTCATTCTTAATAATTGAGCCAACGATTATACAAAAAATATACACTACAAGGGATTAGGCTTGCACACACCCACATAGATGCATTTCTTGAATGGAAAAGTTACTTCTAGGCGCATCCACTATACTTGAGCTTATGCATGTATCACATTTTTGCATTTCTTGAATAAAAAATTTACTTCTAGGCATGTCAACTATACTTGAGCTTATGCATGCATCAAAAATCCCACATCTAAAGTCACATGTATTTTGGGAAGACAAAGCATGATTTTAAACACATGTTTAGACCCATCATGACTACAAATTTCACATAAGTTTAATTACCCTTTTAAATGTGTTTGGTTTGCAATTTTCATGACTTACTAAATGCACTTTAAAATGTCAAATTATACGTGGTGTTTGTAGACAAAAAAAGGGAATTGGTAGTTGTTCTGCAATCATCACTCCCCCTTTTTTGCCCCCATTCTTTATGGATTCATTACACATTTAAAATACGAATCAGACCTACATTTATTAAAAACTGTGCACAATAACATAGCTTGGCATAACAAAATGTTTAATAAGAATATAAAACAAGAACGATAACTCCCAAGCAAGACTATTTGTTGCATCATAATATGTATAGGTGTGTACATAAAGCTTTGGAAGCCAAAGTTTGGCTTACATACAATATAGGAGACCTCAAAGCTAGCAAGTCTTGGAATAGATTGCAAAGTACAAGTTTTACAATATAGGAGACCTCAAAGCTAGCAAGTCTTGGAATAGATTGCAAAGTACAAGTTTTACAACCTAAAATAGTATGATCATCCACCACTAACCTACCAAATCCATTCGATTCACTTGTTCTTGCTTCCAAGTCTCTCTCTTCATTATCTTCTGCCTACACAAATGAGATATCTTATGTATTAGCAAGTCTCTCTCTTCATTGTCTTCTACCTACACAAATGATATACCTTACGTATTAGCAATAAGAAAAAGATCACAATCCTCAAAAATTAAAGACACACAAGTTTAATGAATACTAGAAACCCTAAAACCTAAATATTTCAACACTAGAATTAAGAATCAAATTACCCTAGAACTAACAATGTTCTTATATACCTCCAACTGCTATATAAGCTATGGCCAATACTCTATTTCTTCGAGAACAATGTCATCTTATGTAGTAGTGATCTCTTGGTACTCTTCCTAAGGATTGAGTTTTTGTAGGAACTTGGTAATCATCAATATATCCTTGTATCTTAATATCCAAGGAAGGGGGCAAAGAATCAATAATGTAATTTATTATTGAAGGTGAGACCCTCCTCTGGCTTAAACCTACCCAATGATAGGCCTCAATAAAATAAAGCATTTTTGATCCATCATCACTATTTGCAGGTATTTGAATATGGTTTAGATCATCTATCCAATATGCTGTGATAGCCAAATTGTAGGAGCCACATATATTACATGTGAATCAAGATCAAGAGTCCAAGTATGCCTCAAGAAATCAAAGATAATGGGATGAAGGTCATATGGAAGAGAGTCCCATAAATATTTGAACTTTATATATACATGGTGTAATCCTTAAGAAAGGACTTAGTTAAAAGATTTGAAGTTACCTTGGGCAACAAATAGATAAGTGAAAAATGAACCAATAAAAACCATATATAACAAAAAGAGGAACAAAAATCCTAAGTCTAAATCACAATCTCTAAATAATACAAAATTATGCAAATTGTTAATTATTAACACATATAAAGTTAATCATACCTTTGATCTTTCAAGAAGAGTATTCCATTGGCATTACAAAGTCTCTTGAACCTTGGGTCTCAGATTTCCTCCAAGAGAAGAAAACTCACAATGCCTAGCTTGATCCCTACCTCGATCCTCAAGCATAAGCTCAAAAATTTTGTTTGAGAAGGCAATTGTAGCATCAAGTGCTTGTTTTATGCACACCTCCCACCTTGACTTGTCTAGGAACATCCTCCCCATCCTTGCCTCTAAAGAAACCATGAAGGGTCAAGGCTAGCTTGAAGAGTACCATTCTCCACTACCACTCTAATGCCAACTTGCTATGAGAAGTAATTTGCATCAGGGTGGTAGGGGTGGATGGCATTCTTCAAGCTAGTCTTTATGGTTTCCTTAAAAGCAAGGATGAGGAGGATTTTTCTAGACAATTTAGGGTGGATCATCAAACAAGTACCATGAGAAAGGACTTGACACTTGTTTCATAAGGTTAGGAAACTTGTTTCATGCTCCAATGTTTCATAAACACATAAAACACCTATTTTAAAGTTTCAAAAAAATCCCTACCATGAAATATATGTTCGATATTGTGTACTTTTTAAATGCCCATGCATACATTCGGTCCATATGTCTTTCCTCTCTAGAGAGGAAATTTCAAAAAGAAGTAGCCTAGGGATACACACTATAGTGAGCATAATGAGAAGTGTGTCCCTAGGTAATGAATCTACAACCAAGATAACTCAATCATTTTGACCTCGAGGATCAAAACTTGGTGATGATGATTTGAATGGTCTCAATAATAAAATTCTAGTACATGAGATTGTTATCCAAGCAAAGTTAAATACTCACATTGCCACACACATGCAATTGCTTCTTGATAGCACCTTCATTGCTAGTGTTAAGTTGTATCTAGTAGAACAAGTTTATACTTCTTAGAAGTATCAATCCAAAGTTGAGGCTCTTCCTAAATGCCTTAAAATTAAATACCTTTGTTTTTTTAATTTGAGAAAAAAATCATAGTTCATCTTGCATTTTCCTCAACAAAGTGATAATAAGACACTCAATTGAAAGGTGCTCAAGAATGGCCTTGCATTTTGATTCACATTTGTAAAGACCACCAACATGTTAAACCATATATAACTCAAAGGCAATGAGAGTGGTACTCTCTAAAGGGAATGATTACAATCATGTAACATTATGAGTATTCAAGATCAATTCAATAATAATGTCATTTACCAAAGCGTTGCTCTTAGAATCTTTTGAATCATCATCACCAAATGTTGATTCTCGAGGGTGGATTGATCAATATATGTTGACCTTGCAAGAGAAAATGGATCAAGTATCAATTGATGATGCTTCACATACCTCAACACAACTTTTTTTCTCGAACACTAGAATCACACTCTTGTGGAAATCGCAAGGTGCATGCTTCAAGGAATGCCATCTTATATAGCATTTTAGATAGCCATGTGCAACAAGTTGTGGATTGCACATATTGTGCTAGAGTTGCAAGTTGAATCAACATGAATATCTAGCGTTTTTCTACTATTATAGAATCATGGGTACAAATGACACGGAGCTATTGGTGGTGATGGTTGAAACTATAAAGCAATGACCTCATCCATTTGGTGACACTTTGGTGGGTGATTCTAAAAAGTTGGAGCATGGCCTACAAATTATAACATATTGTCAACCATAACCTATATATTGAAATAGCTTACAAGCTATATAATTAAATGACATACTTATAATGGAAATCATCAATCCCTAGGTCCTCTTCAAGGCCATATATCATATGGGAGTATGTTGCTGTAAAACAAGTGCATCCTAAGTCATGTACACTAAGTGGGCCTAGTGAATGTTCTCATGGTCCTACAAAAGTAAAGCCACTGTCATGTAGATTGAGGTCAAAAAATGGTTCACCAAATATGTCACTTGACAGTTCTAGAAGTGCCACGCCACATATTGATGTAAGTGAAAGTCACATTCAAGTAGTAGAGAAAGCTTGGATAAAGAGTTTGAAATGTCTAGCCTATAAACCCTAAGTGTGTAGAGACAACACATTATAAAAGATGCATCAAACAATAATACACAATTATGCAAACAAAGTCATGTAAAGTATTTAGTGGATAGGTTGAGACATGATAGCTTTGCTACACATAATTATGCATACATGCTTAAAGTGATACAAGACAAGGAGCCCATGTGCTTTAAGGAGGCAATTGATAAAGTTGACCAGGTTGTAGCTAGGGATGAAGAAATGAATGCATGGGAGGTAAATGGTACATGTACATGGTATTTAATGCCAAAATCAAAAGGTAAGAAGCTAAGTGAATCTAAGTGATTATCAAAGGTAAATCATAATTGCTAAAGCTTCAAGGCAAGACTACTTGCCAAGGGTTGTGCTCAAGCATATGGTATAGGCTATGTGGAGACTTTCTACCTTGTTATGAAATGGTAACCTTAATAGTAGTGATTGCTATGGATACATTAGAATTTTTGGAATAATAGAAAAATGATATAAAAATGCATTCTTGAATGGTGAGTTGCAAGGGGAGGTCTATATGGAAAAATTGGAGGGTTGCATACCTCTAGATTTTCCAAATTGCATATTGTGAGATGAAAAGGGATTTATATGGACTGAAGTAAGCACCTCTTGCATAGATAGATTGGAGGGTTGAGTACCTCTAGATTTTCCAAATTGCATATGTGAGATGAAAAGGGCTTTATATGGAGGACTGAAGTAAGCACTTCTTGCATAGATAGATTGGACCACCAACAAGCACTTGGAAAATATGGGGGTTGGAATTAGCAAGGATGATCTTTCAATGTATAAAGTTGAAAGAGTAAGAAAATTCTTAAGGTTGAGTTTGAGAGACAAAAGGCTTAGGAAAGCTAAGGTACTTCTTAGGCATTGGATTCATAAGAACATCACATGGTATATCGTTGGGCTGCAAAGACAATGTGTCCTAGACATGTTGGCGAAGTATGAGATGATAGGATATATGCCAATAGCCACATCAATTGAGAAGAATGTAAATTTTATACCTAGTGTGAGAGACATGCTAAAGGATCCAACGATGTAAAGGAAAAACTACTGGAAGTTTGATTGTATGACTCTCATGAGACCAAATATGTGTAATGATGTTATAATGTTAATTTTGGTGATGGCGTGTGATGAAAGCCACACTTAGATGTTGCAAGGAGAGTGCAGTGATAAGAAAAAGCTAAAGTCAAACTATTTGGACATACATAGGAAGATTTAGTATGTTCATATGATAAGAGATCTACTAGTGGCTATGTTTTCAACTTTGGAAGTGGTGCCATTAGTTGGAGTAGGGAGAAGTAAATAAAAATTTCTTTGTTAGCAAAGAGGCAAAACTCAAGGAGGTCAATGATGGTCGCATGCAAGGTGGTTTTAGTTTGTAAGCTACTTCATGAATTGGGATATGATGTGCCCAATGAGGTTGTCACATCCTTTTGACAACATAAGCAGCCAAGAGAAAGTCCTTATAGGTGAGATTGGCTTTGTATATTTGGTAGCCATGAGAAGATGATGAAAATCTTCACAAAGTACACAAGATTGGGTTGATCTTGAGAAGGGAGTGTTGAGATAGAAAGCTCAACATCTGATAAGAAAGCATAATTTGTCTACCCCACCAACATACATCATCCCAATTGACGAGGTCCTATCACTTGTATTTTAGAAGAATAAGAAGAAGATAAGAAGGGGAAAAAAAAGAAGGTGAACTAATTTGCCTCCATCCCCACATGGGGGGAGAGAGAGAGAGAGAGAGAGAGAGAGAGAGAGAGAGAGAGAGAGAGAGAGAGAGAGAGAGAGAGAGAGAGAGAGAGAGAGAGAGAGAGAGAGAGAGAGAGAGAGAGAGAGAGAGAGAGAGAGAGAGAGAGAGAGAGAGAGAGAGAGAGAGAGAGAGAGCTTCTTGTGTATATATGCATAGCTAGAGAGACTCAATCATTAAAAAAAAGGAGCATGTATACATTATCATGTGTCATGCTTGAGTGATGAAAAGGCCATCACAAAGGAAGGTTCATTTCTATGGTAGCTAGGGAACCACTTGGCTTTAAGCATTCTCACGTTGGTCATATTATGATGGAGAAGAATATCAATGAGCCCAATATTTGAGGAAATTGGAAGAACCCAATTTTAGATACTAGTTTTGAATAATAATATTTTATGATTCAGTATCTTTGGAGGATGAGGCAAGTGATACAAGGTGTTTCAAAAGAACTATTTGAAAAGATTATTTGCAATGTGTTTTTTGTACATCCCTAAAGGACATTCAACAAACCTTGTGTAGTGAGCTAATTAAGAAAGCTTCTTGTATATGTTCACATAGCATGGTAGCATGATATCATTAAAAAACTAAATGATTTCTTGAGTGTGTGTATGAAAGTGGGTGGGTGTTCCCTGATGTGTATGTTCTATGGTAGTTGGGTATCTTTCCATTAAGAAGTAATGGACTAGCAATTTTGTTAGATCATTAGAAACTTGGAAAAACTTGTTTAATGAGAAAGAGGTTGTATTATACTAGTCCTTAAGACCATGGAAATAGTTGACACCTTCTCTGAACCAAGTCCATGTTTATCCATTTTTCACATTAGTGTCTTAGCCTAAAGGGTGCAATGTTACCAAAACTAAAATTTCCTACCATGACCAATACCATTCACTAGTATTGGATTTAGGCCTCTTGATCACTTGAAGATAGCTCAAGAGACTAGACAGTTCCTTTGAGCTATGTATGAGGGAGTTCGAGGAACATTGGATGGTTACTTGAGCTACTAGCACATTTGTTATTCTATTTGGAACTAGTTAGTCACACAATGGGTGAGATTGTATCCATTCTTGTGTCTCACACTCCTTTATCTTATATTTTATCTCATCTATGTATATTTTGAGCTAAAAAAGAGGTAATATATTTTAAAGGAAAAATTTTACTTTTTTGGTTAAACATAAGGGTCTCCCCATGATCACTTTAGCCAGATCCCATTTAAAGTAACTTCTCAACTAAATTGTAGGAGTCATGTGGTGGTTTAGATTACTCGACCATTAGAAGCATTAATTACTTTATATTTCTATTCATGGCCAAGTAACTTACTTTATGAGTATGTTTTAGTTAGTGTTACTTGGCCCAACATAAAATAGTAACCCACTTGTATGCATTTTTATCTACACGAACAATTTGACATTTGAGTTTTTTTGTGTGTAAAAGGGTTTAAATTTTCAATTATTAAAGCTCATGGAGATACATAGCTCTTTCTCTTTACTTTCAATAAGTTCTTCTTCTTTCTACACTTTGGTATTACTTGTTTCCACCACTTAAACTCACATGCATCATGAATCAAAGCACCAACATAGAAAATAGTACCCCTCTTCACAATAGCATCGTCATCAATACATTTCACTAACTTCGAAATCTATTATGGAAATACTCAAGATTAATAACATCCATGTCCTTGCCCACACATATTGACAATTGATATGTACCCTATACATTCACAGTAAGCACACTACTCCACCTACCCTTACAAAATTCCTGGCATTCCATGTCTATGGTGCACACTATTGCATAACCTTCATTCAAGAGTGCAAAGGGAGTGACATCATCTAAGAGGAGAAAAGTATTAATCAATTTCAAAACTGACAAAAAATAATGGTTATTAAATATTGTAATTGTCAAAATAGAAGATATGTTCTAAAAATGCTAAAGATAGACTACAAAGACTAATACCAAATTGATTTTAAATGTTTTTAAAAGTAGTAACCTGAAAAAAATAGTAGCTAAATATCAAATTCTCAAAATAGATAAAGAAGACCAAGGAAAAAGTAAAAAAATCCAATTAGTGTTTGGAATTATTCTTTCCTTTACCATTACTAAAATAGAGTTTTGAAATTAATCTCCATGTCCAACTTATTATGGAGGAGGTATCAAAGAATCTTGTAGCATGCCTATAACATTCAATGCAAACTTAGAGCATTATTTCTATTAGGGGCCTTGCCCTTTCTTGATACTATTGTACTGCTTCAACCTCTGAGGCCCTAACGTTGTTGCTTGGTTCTCCTTCCCTCTAGGGGCTCATGGTGGCTAGCTCTTCTATGCCAAAAGTCTCCTCCACTGACCTATGCATGGCCTCGAACATGTCTTCATTTTTCTCTCCTCAACTCTTTCGCCTATTCCTCTGCTTTTCTTTTTCTCTCTTCTTCAACCCTTCTCAACTCCTCTTACACTCTCTTCAGCTCAACTGCTTCCTTCTCCCTTCTCTCCTCTTTGCCCCTCTTGGACTATCTTTGGGCCCTCTTCAACTCTGCCCATTCCTCCTTGGTCATTCTTTCTTTTGTTTCCTTTTGTGGCTTCAATGGGGTTTTCTTCTTTAGTACCTTGGGCTCTCTTTGGCTAGACCATGTCTCTTGCTCTTTCCATTCACTTATAGTCCTCTAAGTAGATTGCTCATGCTCAGGGCGTGGCAATTGATCAGGGGTTTCCCCTACTTCCTCTTCACCTCCTTTTGCATCCTTCAGGGCCTCTTGGATGATGGCCACCAGTACTCCACTGAACCTGATGGTGGATGCCTTGGAAGATGACTTTTTCCTAGCTGAGCTTGCTACGGAGGTTGGGGACTCCTCACTTGTTGCTTTTGTGCATGTGGCCAAGGCTTTTACTAAGTTTTTGATGGTCTTGCGCACAAAGGTGTTCTAGTCCACTTCATCTAGGAATCTTGTTGCAATGCTTTTGAGTAATGGTGCCCCAATTCTGTTTATAAGGGCCTTGTATCTTTGACTAGACAAGAGGGCATGAAACATCTTTGCCTGCATTTTAGTTTCAAGGTTTGGGAGATCTGCAAGCTTATCCCATCAATTGTGTGCACGACAACCTTGCTCACCCCTAGCATGTTATACACATCCCTCCTTGGGCATTTCTCAATCTTGTTGTTGGCCAAACTCAGGGCCTTCTCCACCATCACAAGGCTCAAATCCACATCTACTTGGCGGACTTTTTCTCCTCTTTTTAATGTCACCATGCCACAGTTTCTTTCGGCATCAAATCTCCTAAAAAAATTTTGTGCACTTGCTTTTGTAGACTACACTGGTCCACGCATTGTTTTACGACTGGCTCCTCCATGATGGTGTCTTCTATAGAGGTTTAGGGTATACATGAATGTGAATTGGCTGAGACCCCTCATTTCTACTGCTAAGCCGTACTTTGCTTGCTCTTCCTCTGTGAATGGGAGCTTGCCACCTTTATCTTGCCCTGCTATTTTAGGTTCTTGTCATATATCATAGCTCAACATTAGTTTTCTTGAGTCAACTTCCACAAGGAGATAGATAAACATACATGAAAGCTCTTAAGAATGTGAAATGCTTAAGTATAGAGTAAAATATCTACTTTAAGCAATCCACACGATTCAAAAATATCCATTATAATTTTTCCACATTCTGAGTCTTGTCATATAAACATTGATTGACATTTAAGGCATGTTTGTTTTCTTCTTTTCTAGCTTTCTTTTAATGCTCGTTTCCTTTCCACCTTACCTCCTCTCTCCCATGGCAATGATTTGAATCCTTCCTAGGATTGGAGAGCGAAGTGTTAAGGTCATTTAAGCGAGCGTGGGTGGGACATTGCCTTGTAAAAGCTAGGCATATAATTGTGGATTATATTCCAACTGAGCATGGTGATCCATATCATGAGGTTTGATGCCTAAGCATGTGATATAGGTGAGGACATCAATGATAAGATCACTAGAGTCGATCCTCCTAGTAATGTGTAGCTCTTCTTCAATAAGGAATCGATCTAGGTAAGGGTGTCTCATGACATGATCTTCCATTGATCAATTGCGAGTGATGGCCAATACCCTAAAAGAGGTAAGAGCTATGTAAGTGGGATCATACTCAGAGGTCTTAATGGTGCGTTGCTACTCAGCATTGGTCATGATTTGGTAGCCCTCTTGTTCCCACCAGAGTCAGAGAGTATACGACTTGGATAAGAAGGATGAGTCATTATTGGTTAGCTTGTGAAGTTCATCTAACTCTTAGCTCATGGCAGTGACTTTGCTCTTGCTATAGGAGGTGATCAACCATTGTTTAAGGGCTTGGTCTCGAGATATCTTGGCATTGGCGATCGATTCCTCCATGACCATGGGGGTTTTTACCATGATGAATTTTTATTCCTCCCAAGTGCATGGAAAGGAGCGGACATCTGACTCTAAGGATGCATCAAGTAGACCTAGGTCTAAGCGCTCATAGCTCTTAGCAAGTAGGGTGAAAGTGGATCTAAGCACTTGATGCATGTGACTAGGTGGAGCCCCAAGAGGAACACCAAGGAAAATGGGATTCTACTGCAAGAAAATCTATCTTGTAACATCAAAAAGCTTTTATTTCATTCTTTTGATGACCAAAACAAAGAAAACAGCAAATCTTCATGCAACATCATAGTAGAGATCTCCCACGGATTGGATAGAATCAACCATAATCTTCAACATCTTCATAGAATCCATCAATAGAAAAAAGAACATAAAAGAATACACCATTTTTGAATGGAAATAAATCACATAGTATTCATCTTCAATGTCTTCATAGTTTTCTCTCTCAATCTCTCATACACAGATACACTATTTTGATAGAAATTGGCTATCTCTAGCTCTCTCTCTCTCTCTCTCTCTCTCAATAGTAGTTATCTTCTCACTGCAATACTCAATAGTGACTCTCAATAATCCTTCTTAGGTCGTGGATACACCTCCCAAGAGGTATGTCTAATGCGAAGAGGCACCAGAGCCACTACAATGTCTCTTCATAGCTCACTACTATCACTGTCACTCCAGTCTTCTCTTCAGTCTTCAGCATCTGCTTCTTCCATTTGTTTTAGCTCTTTTGAACTTAGATTCATCCTTTCCAAAAGTTAGGAAACTTTCCCAAAGTCACACATACATTCTACAGAAAACTTACAAAAGATCTCTAGAATAGAACAGAACAGGAACATAGCAGATACAAAACAGAGACAGAGCAGAGACAGAGGCTCTACAGAAGGTCTATAGAAGGTCATCAGAGAACAATAGATCCTTATAACTCATACTAAATCCATTTCAAACTATAAAAAATTATTCAATAAGATTTCAAAATATTTCAACCTTCATCAATCATCAATCCATGCTTCATACAGAAGAAAATCGGAACAAAACAGAGGCTATATAGAAGGTATTAGAAACAATTAGAACCTCAACAGAACCTATCAGATCATCACACAGCTTCATATCTCCATTAAAAATCATCATGACCTTCCAAAACATAATCAATATCATCCAAAACACTCTCAAACACTTTCATTAAAAACTATACATCACTCTAAATCCATCAAAAATCAATCATTCAGACATAAAAAACAACAAAAATCAGTAAAAAATTCAGTCTTTTTCCACTCTCAACATATCCCCATACTTAGAAAGGAAGCGTCATCGCGACCTAAGGAAAAGAAGAATATAAGTTCAGTAAAGAGCTCAATTTAATCTTCCTCAATGTCTTCAATAACCACTCCACCACGACCCCAACTTATTACCTGTATCTCTAGAAAAAAATACTACTAAAGGAAAACTTCGTTATTCATTAACACATCTAATAAACAATATAAAGTCATAACAAATTTGTAAAGGATATAAGAGATTCTTCAGCTTTCTATTGTAGGCTTGCCATCCACCATCACCATCAATAGTTGGAAAGAGAGCTCTCGAACAAATTATTCAACTAGCATGAACTCATCACATACAAATTAACCCACAACACAAACACTAAACACAAAACAACCATCTGAATGACACCTCCAAAAAGAGAGATATATATAATTAAGAATCATCCAAAATACATTGCAAAGGCATCAATGAAGGTGATCCCTCTTGAAGGCTTGGTGATTACGAAAGTGATCCATGGAGAAGGACTCATCCACAGATGTCTTGGGAGGATTTTGAAAGAACTGAAGGCAGCACATCCTTTCTAGCAAAACAAGTTATCTGCTAGGTAGACATAGGGCATGAAAATATAGGACATCCAACTGTTGGGAATCAATGTTCACATTGACATTCATACAAAGCTTTGGAATGGCCTTTTGATCGTTATGGGAATGCCTATGCATATATGCTAAGTACCAAGTAAAATGAGCTGTCAATCTCACTGAAGGATCTAGAGATTGTGAATATTGGTGAGAAAAATGGAGGTAATTCTGGTATGCTTGACTAGCAGTTGTCTAGTCCCCTGGAATTAATGGCCAGTTAATTTGTGGTCCCATGAGAGAATTAGTTGAGCTCCATCCTTTTGTTCTCGGAATCTGTTGATCAAATCCTTTGTACCCACTAACCAAGTGAGGGGGTTGAGAAACAGAAGTGGCAGGAGATGGAAGTGAAATAAGTAAAAGAGGATTTAGGGGTGGGTAGGCAAAATCATAAAATGAGGAATAAGCTAAAGAAGGAGTGGCTGAAAATTTAAGCTAATTAGTTAGGAAAGGTGTCAAGCAGGAAAAGTAGAAGGTATATGGATAGATGGAGAAGGGCATGGCGGAGAAGGGAAAAAGACTCGATCTTCAATGAAAGAACAATAGGTAAAGATTGGAATTTGAGGAAAACCCTGAGGTTGGAAAAGGAGAGGTAAGATAACTGTTGAGTTGGATTTATAAAGGGAAAAATAAGCATCATAGCGATGGGCCATTTGTTGGTAGTACAATAAGCTAGGAACAGAGGGACCTAAAACAGATCGTCGATGGTAGGCATCAAAGAAGGATGAATCAAAAGGATGGTTCTTGGAAAGATAAGCTAGGAGATCCACCCTCAATTGGTTAGTGCTCTGCACATAAGTAGAAGCTGTATTCTGGTGTTGGTTTAGGACTACAGAATCAATCATTGAATGCCATGAAGTGTCAGGGCAAGTAGCCACTTTAGAAGAATAGCACTGGAACATGTCATCTATCCTCAACTCCAAATAGTTAACATATAAAACAGCTTGTAAGACCACATCCCCCACATACCAAGCTAGATCTACTTCATCTGAAATTAACAGATCACCTCATAGATACATATAAGACAACAACATGGTATCCGTTGTCACAGAATCTTCAAAGACCATACGGACAACTTCTGTTAGCAAATCAAAAGACCAAGCCCCACTCCAACCATCCTCTGGAAGAGGGAGATCCATCTTTGAAAGCTTCATATAGAAGGCCAACTTCAACTGATAGTGGACAAAAAAGGAATCGTCAGGAGGAACATACTCCTGAAAGTGCTCAAATGTAGACCATAATAAATCCATCCTGGACTGCAATCTTTCCACTTTATCTTGAAACAATGGACATAATGTATAATGTGGCTTGTCTCTGGAGAACTGCCAAGTCTTGCTGAGATATAGAAGGAATCATAGGAACACTAGGGCTTGGAGGAATGGACCGTGACTGCACTAGTTGGTCCTGCAACTGCTTAATCTGGGAAGATTGGGATTCCACTGTATTATGAGTAGTCTGCAAAGCTGACAGTTTCGTATCTAAAAGAGTCTTAAACTCTTGAGCTTCTTTGGACATTTTCTCTTTCTCCTTCGAAACTCTAGTGACCTTTGACCGAGCTTCTACTAACTGAATTTTCAAAGAATATATTTCTTCTCTCTGGGTCTCAATCATTTGTGTCTGCTTCTCCATCTACTTAAATAGATCAACAAGAGTGTCTTTCGCAGAGGCTAACTCTGTGGTTGCCTTATGCAACCGGTCTTTGGATTGCATTAATTCTTCATAGAAAGAAGCATATAGCCATTGAACACAAGTTGTCATCACTGAGAGTTCAATAGAACTCTGGATGTCGTTACAAAGGAAAGGAATGGCATCCCCTGACACTTAACTGTTCAGCGAAGGAACTGATATTCCCAAAGGATCCTCTCGATGTGCCCTGAATAAATTGTTGTATGTGAGATAGGCAGGGAGGTATCTTCCAGAGGTAGGAGGAACTATTAATGAGGGAATGACTGGGGGAGTTTTCTCTACCACACGCTTCAAGCGCTTCCGCTCGATGACCAATAGAGGAGGGGAATCAAGATTCTCTATGTCAATAGGTTCTAAATCCTCTAAAGGTGGAGGGGGAGGTACTGGATCAGATGGAGGAGGAGGTAGCACACCCTCCTTAAGGCCGAAAGATGTCAAAAAAGCATATAAATATGAACCATAAGTGACATTTGTAACATTCCCTCTAGTCACTTTGACAAAATGTTGGTCCATCTTCGTAAGCAGGTAAGTACTCCAATCAATGGCAACCCCTTTTAACACCATCCTGGAAGCTGTGAAGAGCTTCTTGGACAAATAGTGAGATGGTGTCTTGGCAGGCATAAACCTGTCTTGGAAAAATTGGCAGACTATCTTCTAGAGAGGATCAATGATCATTGAACAAGACACTCCTGAAGTGTTAATCACCTTCTTGACATCAAGGACCTCTTTGGTCTACTTGTGTAACAGTTTGAGAATCTCGTCATTTGAGAATAACTATTTGGTTGCAACAAAGGGTTCTCCTTTGTAGGGAAGAGACAAAGCCTTCCCTAACCCTCTAGATGTCAACACCATGGAAGTACCACGAACCAAGCTCGATTTCTTACTGTATGACGCAAGAAACTCATCACATAGGGTTGGATCGTCTGGAATCAAAGGGAGTGAAGCAACCACAAAAGTTGTAAGGCTTGCTTTTGCTATAGGCTCAAAAGTCAGTAGGGAAGAATAATCCCTAATCAATGGGACATACTGAACAGGAGGAGGAGCTTGAGGCGCCATTCAGATGGAAAACACACACACCACAAACATAGACAATCACAGAGAATGCCTACAAAACAACAAAATAGCGGTAAAAAAGAAATCGATCAAAAGAAGTACACACAACCAATTGACCATCCCAAACAACACACATCCTAGAAAAAATTCGGCATGACCCCTACACTTATGCGATCGAAAGCTTTATGCTATGCAATAAGCAGTCACCCAAGACCCCGTATCAGGAAAAAAAAGAAGAAAACTAAAGACTGCACCCATAATTGTATCACATAAACAAACCATTATATCTTAAAAACCTAATCAGGACATAACCAGAACTTTGATAAACAATATCAACTTAAAGGACTGTACGTGCCCATCCCACGAAGCGTATTTATTAAAAAGGAGAAAAAGTGCAGTGAGGGGAACGATTTTAATGAAGGGTTCATTTTAATAAATTATTAACAATGGTTGAAATTTTATTAGGTTATAAAACTTAATAAGAAAATGGTAGTTCATTCTTAAAATTTTAATTACAAATTATTAGGATGAAGCGGTGCTTAAAACGAAACCCGGACTTCGATCCCCAGACTCAGGTCTCTAAATACATATTCATTAATTAAAAATTTAATGTGTCTGAAGCGCTCTTTTTCTTCAGCGCGTGCATTTTTGTGACGACTAGTTCATTTTAATTTAAAAATTAAAGTGCCTCTAAAGCACACGTAGCGCATGCAAAGTGAATAGCTGGTTAATTTTAAGTTATTAGATAAATGCGTGTTTAGCGTGAGCATGCGTGAAAAAATTGGGTGAATAAAGTTCATTTTAACAATTAATTGTGGTTAAGGGATGATCAAAATAAATAAAGCACAAAAAATAGATACCTGGTAGGGGTGTGTATGCAAGAGACTGAGGGTGCACTAGGTAGTCCCAAATGCAAGGAAAAAAAAACCACTGACTGGAAAAAATAAACATTTGGTTTAGGTGATGTTGATTAGTGTTTGGGTGAAATTGTTATTATTATATTTTTTATTGTAATTTAGGTGTGTTTCGATTTCTTATTTTATTTTATTTATTTTTTATATTTTTCTTTTTGGTATATTTTTTATTTTAAATATTCCAAAAGTAGTCAAATATATGGAGGAAGGTTTTGTGATTTTTTTGAATTTAATTCTGATTTTTAGGGATTTTTAATGATTTTTTCTCAATTTTTAGTGAATTTTAAAAAGATTTTGAATATTAGTAATTTTTTAAACAATTAATTTGTTATATTATAATCAGCAAGATCAACCAAAAAATTACCCAATTTAGTAATGATTTTTTTAAATTAAAAGTTTTAAAATTATTTAAGTGTTTTTAGGTTTTGAAAAGGCATTTTTAGTGGGTTTGTGGAAAATTAAAAGAGATACTCGACTGCGTGTGAACATCTGTGTGTACTCGGGGACGGCATGCACCACCGCATCGAGAAGACCAAACGCGCGTTCTCGCGGGTGAACACCCGTTGGCCACATCTGTACGCGCAGGCACGCTGCGTGTGGAGGGTGGGGGTAGAGTGGGAAAGGGGCAGGAACGGGGGCTAACACGGGGGAAAACGAGGGTTAGTAGAGGTTAGTGAAGTAAGTGAGCTAAGTTAGGTTAGGTGAGGGTAACTTAGAGTAGTTCAGTTAATTAAGGTGATTAAGTAAATTAAGTGAATTAGGCAAATTAGGTTGATTAGGTAAATTAAGTTAGTGAGGTTGATTAAGTAAGTTAGTTAATAAGGTTAATTAAGGTAGGTGAAGTTAATAAGGTTAATTAAGGGAGGGAGCTAACCAGGGATAGAAGGGAGGGAGACGACGGCCGGCAGCGGAGTGGGGGGGAGGAGGAGGAGAGGAGGAGGTGTTCGACGGGCGTGGCAGCGAGGCAAGAAGGGGAGGAAGGAGGTAGGCGTTCAGCGGGCGTGGCGGCAAGGGGAGGAGGGGAGGAAGGACGTAGGCGACGGCCTGTGGCTGCATGGTGGGAAGAGGAGGGGAGGAGGAAGATTTTGAGGGTGACGGCATCGCAGGGGAGGAGAGGACGCGGCGGTGAAGGCGCTGGGGAGAGAAGGAGGCAGCGGCGTCGATAGAGTTCGACGGGAGGAAGGAGGAGGGAGAGGGAGGGGGGGAGGCGGAGAGGAGGAGGAGGAGGAGGGGAAAGGCGCCGGGGAGGAGGGAGGGAGGTAGGGCTGTGGAGGAGGGAGGGAGGAAGGGCCGTGGAGGAGGGAGGGAAGGAGAGGATCATGGTGGGAAATCGTGGGGGAGGAGGCGCGAGGAATGAACAAACATGTACGTGTGTTTTTTTGTTTTTTTTTCTTTTTTGTTTGTCGTTTTTCTTTTTGTTCTTTTTTTTTAAGTTTTTTTTAATGATTAGGGTTTTTTTTTCCCCTTTTTTCTTTTTGTTTTATTTTTGTTTGGTTGTTTTTAAAAAATATTTTATTAGGATTTTTTTTTGGTTTTTTGTTTTTTTTTCTCTTGGTTGGTGTGTTTGTTTTTTGTTTTAAAAAAAAAGTTATGGTTGTTAAAAATGCGCGCACCCCCATCCCGCGCACATGCACAGGGCGGGAGTAAAAAAAGTTGCATCGACGGGATCAGACGGGGCGGGGACAGCGACACGCAAGCCACAGAGGCCACGGGGGCATCCCGAGGCGCTTAAAACAAAAAACATGCGTGTTCACACGCAACACGAGAAACGCGACCACACTGCAAAAAGGAAGAAAAATTAATAAAACCCAAACCGCACGTTGGATCGAAAAACTGTAAAAAGGAAAAATGTACCGAGAGGCTAGGAGATGATAGAAAAATGCAACACTGGTTATGGGGCAAAATCAGGGTGTTCACATGGAAAAAACACGAAAAATGACTCTAAAAATACATACAATATGGAAAAATATGCTCGTTGAAACGCAGGGCGAAAAGAAGGAAAAAGGTGCCAAATAATGTGCTCGACAAACCTATCATGTCAACACACAGTTTTGACCAAGAAAGGACACGTTCACATGGGAAAAACTCAAAAAGCGAACTCGAAAAGGGATTTGGAAATTAATATGGAATGATCCGTGCATCGGAATAGAGGACAGTAAAAAGGAAAAATGTCTGGAGGAAGGGAATGCATAGGAAGGTCACGGCAAAACTCACTGCTGGTGGAGTGAGGAGGGGTTCACATGCAAAAAACAAAAAATACATCCGAAAACACATGGAAAAATTAATAACTAAAAATCCGGCAGTCAGAAGAGGGGGAGGAAAAAGGAAAAAGTGGAGGAAAGGCTGGCGAGACACGACTGTCAAATTAAACGGGACGTTCGATGTAAACAGGGTAGGTGCACATGGAAAAAATGTGGAAATTACGCATGAAAAGGTCCTCAAAACCCGCAAAAATTAATAGTGGACCAATCGTGCATCGGAAGGACACAGAGTAAAAACCAAAAATATCAAGGGAAAGGGGGTTGTCAGGACGAGCATGTTGAATCACAGTTCCGAAGCAATAAAGGCGTGCTCACATGGAAAATCATCCAATTTATGGGAATCGCTTCAAAAATTAATAACTCAAGAACCATCGGTCAGAACAGGGGTTGGTAAAAAGGAAAAATGGGCAGTTTGAAGGGACAAATAGGGCTATAAGGTTGGATTTGAGTCGCAGTGAATGTAGGGTGTGTTCACATGGAAAAATTGCAAAACAAAGAATAAAGGCAAACGGTCAAGGAACAGGTCCGGGGATAGGGTGAAATATAACGGATGAGTGGGGAAGGGACCCCATTAGAGCATAAAATGAAGTCATGGCATAGATGCATGATCATAACAGGGTATATGCATGGGGGTATGTAACATAGACGCGCAGGGACGCGTCCCCACACTTAAAACCTTAACAGGAAGGGTAAACCGAACATCAATGACCTAGTACCACACATCAGACCCGACACGAATGTCCCCACACTTAAGACATGACCGTCACTGAGAAACAGAAGGTGTAGGGTTAGAAAAACTTGGCCCATATTGCCGAGGAGTAATGTCGACTATCGAGGTTGCGTCTTGTATCGTTGTCGACTGCAGGAGGTACCAAGATGTCTTCATAGCACACGTCCTTCGTGGCAAGGACCATGTGGCAGCATCCAAGGAGGTAGCTGGTTGAAGGAATCGCAGGAAATTCTTCGATGACGAGGGATATTACACTCAACTCACAATCACTCAAACGGAATGAAAGAGCAAGCACTCGCCCCATTACTAACATCACTCGAGGTAATATTGATGAAACCCAAAGCTTGCACCCGGTTTAGGAATCGACAAGGGAATGGTGCAAAGAGAGTATGCCAGGGTGTACAGTTAATGGTGCGGGAGTGCATCCAACCTGTCTGGCATAGGTACAAGCAGGAAGGCCAAGGAGCCTTGCAATACAGTGTACAGAACAAAGTGATGTGTCCTATGATGATGGCAGAGACCCATCCCGTGGGTGCATAGGGAAATAGAAACGTACCTGACTCCAATGGTCGTAACATCCCTCAATCCTTACCTCTCGATAATTGATTGAAGAAACACTAGTCACACTCAGCCCACCCTCTGTCTCACGCTCTGTTAATAGATACAGGAGGGCAACCCGTTCCTGAAACCCATTAATATAATCCTCACTGTCACTTGTGTAGAGGGTGTATACATTGTGCGCATTTGATGGTGCAACAGTGCATCCCGCCCTGTGCCAGCATACAATACAAGAAGGAAGGCTAGGGAGCCTTATGGTGTAGTGCACAGGAACAAATCATGTGTTTTGCATTGAGAGACCCATCCCGTGCGTGCAACACTCCGTTCACACATCTCACCTCTCATTTGATTTGAAGAGAAAGACTAGTCACTCAGCCCACCCTCTGTCTCACTCTCTAATAGATATAGAGGGCAACCCACTCACGTCCCCATCCTATTAGGATGAAAGCTCGC
The DNA here is from genome assembly GCF_053477565.2 of Lygodium microphyllum. Classification (NCBI taxonomy): domain Eukaryota; kingdom Viridiplantae; phylum Streptophyta; class Polypodiopsida; order Schizaeales; family Lygodiaceae; genus Lygodium; species Lygodium microphyllum. Next base: position 24,358,811 of record NC_141151.1, read on the forward strand.
ATCACTCAAGGGGTTGGTGATGAAGATCATGTCGGCTGTTGCCATCAGGATATTGAAGACGAGGCGTACCCAGAGAGGCAGCCTACAAATCTCATACTTCAATGATTTGTAAGAAAGATCCTATGTTAGGAAGGACAGACGGATTGATATTGCAGAGATAGCACGCCAAGGGAGGTGGCTTAAAATTACTTGTTGAAAAGTTGCGGCTGGTGAGTCAGCTATCTTGAACTGTGGGGCATTACCACCTTTTCCACAGTCAACTTCCCGCCCAAGGGTGTTTCCACCTTTTCTTGGAACAAGACTTGTTATGACAGGGAATTTCTTCATTTTCTCCCATAACATTTTTGTTTTTTTTTTCTTTTTTTTGTGAAGAAAGAGAATGGTAGAAATACCATGTGTCAAGACCAACCTCGCCACCGTTGTTGGATCAGATGAGAAGAGAACAAGGTCGGGTTGAGATGTATCTGTGAGGGGCTTGCAGAACGAGACTGCCTCATGAGGAGAATCATAAGGGCTATCAGAAGCATAACGAGAAGGACAGTGCAATGCCCAAAAGGGGGAGGGTAGGTCGATTGTGATTGTCAAGATCCCTAGGGAGGAAATTACTTCTTCAAATGATAGCCATTGATCAGGAAAGGATCATCAGAGGCATCAACGGTTTGTACCTTAGGATTAACAACAAGTACCTTGTATGGGCCCATCCACCGTTGTTGAAGCTTGCCAGGAAACTTGCCAAATCTTGAATCATAGGCCAGGACAAGATCACCTTCTTTGAACTCCTTGTGCTTGATGAAACTGTCATGATAGGCCTTGCATCATGCTTAAGTGGTTTCCATGCATTGTAGGGCCATCCGTCGTATCTCATCCAAGCATGCCAAGTGTAGGAGGCGGCATTGCAGTGACTCATCATCTCCCAAGTGTTCTTTAACTGCCACTCGCAAAGAGGGCAATTCCAGTTCAACAGGGAAGATGGCTTCTGTACCATACACTAGTTGGAAAGGGGGTCTATCCTGTAGCTGCCTTATGGGAGGTTCTGTATGCCTAGAGGGCCTATGTAAGTCGATCATCCCAGTCGCGACGATGTGCGGCAATCGTTCTTGTTAAGATCGAGCAAAGGATGCGATTGGTGACTTCAACTTGGCCGTTGGCTCTGGGGTAATAAGGAGTGGACTTGCGATGGCGGATCTTATACAGCTCTGTCAACTCCTCCATGATTTTGTTAAGGAAATGAGTACCTCTGTCACTTACTAGCTCAAGAGGACTACCAAAACGGGTGATAATATTTTCGTACATGAACAGAGCTACGATGTTACCATCATCCCGCTTCAGGGCTTTAGCTTTACACCACTTTGTGACATAATCCGTACATACTAAGATGTATCTGTTCTGCTTCCGTCTGGTAGTTCCATCTGGCATGTGGACATATTCAAAAGTCTACACATATTCGAAGTTTCCCATTCTTCTTGGGTACTATCACAATGGGCAAAACCCATTCACTTTTAGCCATGGGATAAATGAACTCGGCTTCAAGAAGTTTCAATAATTCAGCCTTCACCAGAGGAGAATAATTAGGATTCATATGCCTTTGTCTTTGCCTTACAGGTTTGGCATCAGGCTCTAGGTCAATGTGATGTTGGCATACTGTGGGATTAATCCCCTTTAGGTCTTTATATGACCAAGCAAACACATCTAAGTTCTCCTTTAATAAGTCTCACAAGACTACTAGTTTTTCTTTTGGAAGATTGAGGCCCACTTTTAGGTGGCGTTCAGTACCATCAATATCCAAGAATGTCACTTGTCTTTCACCTTCCACTTCGCGGATAAATGTCCCACAGATTGCTTCTAGATAGAGGTCTAACTCTTTCAAGGGAGTAGTGTCCTCGTCTGATGTTCCACTAGAACTAGTGTCCTGCTTCCAAACATGTGACTCATTTGTTTATTGAGATTGATGGACGGGTATCAGAGCTTTCTTTGCTTCTGTGTGAGTGGTGATTTCTTCCAGACTTAGGGATTCATCTTCAGAGGATGTGTCTAGGAATGTCACATAGCACAGACCTTCTAGAAGCCGTGGCTCTGATAGCTCTAGCTTCTGTTGACAAGGGGCATCATCATCATCTTTTCTCTGGATTGAACAGTTAGGGCGACAGGAGCCACTAGTGAACTTAATTTTTATGCCTTTAATCCATTGCTTATGAAGATTATGCATACTTTGTGGTCCATTAGTCAACCCAAATGGAACCATGGTCATTCCATCCAACACCTTGAGATCTTCGGCCTCTGAGGTCTCTGTAGGGACATCAACAAGATCATCCACTATCAGAGGTAATTCTTCATATGCACTTTCATAACCTGCTTCATTTTCTTCCTCATCATTTTTATCCTTTTTCTCTGGAGGCTCTGTCTCTGCTTCTATAGAGGCTCTGTAGGAGAAGAACAGATCTTCTGCCTCTGCGTCTACTTCTGCTTGTGCTTTTTTCTCTGGCTCTGTCTCTGTTACTGTCTCTGTTACTATCTCTGCGACTGACATGTAACAGGGAGAATAGTACATCCATGCTTCTATTTCACTGTCAAAGGTGATTTCAAAAGTCAATTCTAGTTGAGGCAGGAGGTATTCTCCCATGGACAAGAACTTTGCTTCCCTTGGTATTTGGCTTACAGTGCCCACTATTAGGGACTGTGCCTCTGTTTTCTTGGGAAAGATATGTTTAACAGCCTCTTCATCTCTTGATGTACCATCTGTTACCTCATTGGAGGAGTCAGTTATGACTTTGATGGATGTGGATCCATTGCCTTTTTGCGATCCATACAACTTCAACACCACTTTGTTGGGTCCTCTGCCTAGGGTTAGGGTTCCTTTGAACCAGTCCGTCTTGGCTCTCACTTCAAAAAGCAAAGCTCTTCCCAACAACAGAGGGTATAAGGTCCCATAAGAATTTGGTTTAACCACCAGATATGTCAGCCAATAGTCTCTTCCTACAAGGGTTGTTTTTACGTATGGGAGGATGCCCAACGGTTTAATTCTGCTTTGGTCTGCCAATTTGATAAGCCACTATGTAGGTTGAATTCCTTGCAATCCTAAGTCCTTCATTGTCACATCTGTCATTATGTTTATTGATGAGCCTCTATCAATCAATGCATCTGAAATAAAGCATCATTCTATCCATACACTAACCTTTGGGGTTCCAAGATCTAGGAAGACGTTAGCCACATCTACTTCCTTTATAGGCTCCGAGGTCTTATTGGTCTTGGTCGCTATTGAAGGAACAATCCTTAATCCCCGTCTTCGAGTCAAGATGCTTTTGAATTTCTTTCGACAACTGGGAGATAGCATCACCAACTGCTGGAATGTTAAGTTAGGTTTAAAAGTGTTTAGGTCTTTTATCAAGTCATATTCTTTGATAGGATCCACAGGCTTCTCCAGCCTGCTGGGGAATGGGGCTATACCCATTTTCATCTTTTCTTTTTCTTCTAGCAATTGCAGCATCGGCACTTCCTCTGTTTTTGGAAGTGCTTCTGTCTCATCTATCTCCTGGACCTCTAGTTCTGTTTCTGGGGCTGTCTCTATGACTCTATGTGGCACTGCAGTGCTCTGTACTGCTCTGTCCCTCTGTTGGCAGGTTGAACTTCACAGTCTTGGTAGGAGAGTTGTTCTCTTCTTGGACAATTGGTCCCTTTTTCTTAGCGCACGTAATAGCGAAAACTTCCAACTCTACCAAATTGGAGGCATGCTCTTGTACCTTATGTTGGCTATCAGTGCCATTGGCCTTGATAGGGGATGGACTTAGACAGTCCTTATGCAGCGTGGCCTTCTCCTTTGCATTGGCTACATAAGAGCTTGTAATCCATAGATCGTCTAGGGTTTGGACAATTCGGGGAGATATGACCCTTTTCTACACACCTATAACATTCCATCTCTCATCTCTGACCACCACCAAACTATCATCCTTTGTAACTTTGAGAGCGAAACCTCCTTGGACCAAAATTAGGACCAAATTCCTGGGCTTTGATCCAATATCTTGTGTTGTCATTTTGGATTCTAGCAAGTTGAATCTTGCATTTTCATCCTTCTGTCTTCGTTCGTGCATCTCTTTCAGAGAGTAAATATCCTTTGTATGGTTTTTCCATAAACAGTAGGAACAGAAGGCTCCGGGAATGGTTCGTTTTCGGGTACATTCAGTGGCTAAATGTCCCACTTGATGACACTTTTCGCATCATATATTAGAGCGGATCACATCTCTCCCAGCTCCCGTAGGGGTGGATATATTGGCGGTATTCACCTTCAGCGTTTGTAGCTACTCTGTAATCACATCCATAAGCTCTTTCTTGATACTTGCGACTGAGTTGAATAAGTAGTCCTTCAGATTTTCACCTCCTGAAGTACTTGTAGTAGGGTTTTGGGAAGCTTCTATAATTACTGCATACACTAGTTGGGTTGATCTAGAAGGTCCTCTGTTCTGATTCTGATTCAGAGCTTTTGTTGAGACTTGGGGTTGTTGATTCCAGTTGGTAGGGTTCCACTATTGTTGAGTCGCCATTGGAGGAACTGTTTGAGGCCACTGTTGTTGTGGTTGAACCATCAATTGAGGCACTGCCGTCTGTGGTGACCACAATGGATTAGGTGCATTATATTGCGGCATTGTTTGCATCTGGGGATAGGGATAGGGAACTATCCCTGGGACTGCATTTGGTGGGTATACCATTCCTGGCATGGTAGGAGGTAAGACTCCTCTTCCTAGAGTCATTGATAGCCTTGCTTCAACAATTCCACGAACTTGCAAACTTCTAGTTGTAGGCCTCTAAGAAACAATCCTTTCTAGATACCTTCATCCAAATGATGGTTGGTCCATCTCTTTAGGATGCATTCCATTCGCGAGACATAAGCTTCTACTCTTCCTCCAGAGGATTGACTTAGGTTCATGAACTCCTCTCGCATCTGCTCTTCAAAACCTTCACACCTGAATTTAGTGAGGAAGGCCAACTTTAGGTCATCCCATGTGCCAAAAGTTCCCGCTGCTTGTCTCTCATACCACTGAAATGCCGCACCCTTGAAAGTGGTAGGAAATATTTCTAACCAATGCTCAAGGGTTCTGGCATTGTTAGCCACACATGCTACCATGAATTCTGCTACATGAAGATCAGGGTCTTCATTGTAATCTCCCTTAAAAATTGGCAATGGGACTACACTTGCTGGCCTATCAATCAATATTTCCAAGACGAATTTGACTAGGAAGGGGACCTTGAGTCGCCATGGGGACTTCTGTAAAGAGTGCTTTTATGGCGTCAAAGGAGGCTTCTGCTACAAGCTCATTCTCAGCTTTGATTTTTTCCTTCTCTCTTCTCATGTACCTCTGGACTCGTTCTAATGCTTGCCTCTTGATTGCGTCATTCATCAGGGGGTTGGCTCCAACCAGTTGGTCTGTACTCAACAAGATAATATTAGAGAGGGCGTCAGTCTCTAGGGGATTCTCTGGCCAACATCTCTTCTACTTCCTTCTTTTCAACATCTCTGAATTCGGCTTTCAAACCACTACAGAGGGGGAGATATTCCATTCTGAAAGTATCAAAAATATTCTTCTTAGGATCGTTGTTGTGCCATCATAATAATACCAGCTTTTGAGGGTTTCAACATTGTATGTTGTGAAAAACACTCTATCTACCAACTTCTAGTGGGTTGCTAATTGGACAAACAGAAGATTGTCAGTGCACCAAGCGTCCCACATATCTTGCTGTTGAGCATCCACGAACAAATTCCAACTCTTTTCCTTCTTGTTTTCGTGAACCTCCACATACCACGACTCCTGAAGCTTCTTCACAATCTCCCACTTGATGATGTCAGGAAACTTCTCAATGAATACCAAATCTTCCATGGATAGTCATTCTCTCTGCTTCTGTCCTTCAGTTTGTTCCCAAACAGTTTGCCACCAAGATGCAAGTTTCTGTTGCCTCAACGAGAAGAGGAAATAGTCCACCGCATAGAGCTTGCATCATGATGGCAATATGTTTCTACCATTGTGGGATGAACTTCTTGTGGAAAGTGGCTTTGATAATGAGAATATCCAACTCTTTAGTGGAAGAAGGAACTTTGCAAACATCCATTGAATTCTTTTCTTGGCAATGCCATTTCCATCATTTTTAGCCTCTTTTGATGCTTGTTGATGGCAAGTTTCCTCGGCTATGCACCAAAAACATGGAGCCCCAAGAGAAACACCAAGGAAAATGGGATTCTACTGCAAGAAAATCTATCTTGTAACATCAAAAAGCTTTTATTTCATTCTTTTGATGACCAAAACAAAGAAAACAGCAAATCTTCACGATCATAGTAGATATCTCCCACGGATTGGATAGAATCAACCATAATCTTCAACATCTTCATAGAATCTATCAATAGAACAAAGAACATAAAAGAATACACCATTTTTGAATGGAAATCAATCACATAGTATTTATTTGCAATGTCTTCATAGTTTTCTCTCTCAATCTCTCATACACAGATACACTGTTTTAATAGAAATTGGCTATCTCTGGCTCTCTCTCTCTCTCTCTCTCTCTCTCTCTCTCTCTCTCTCTCTCTCAATAGGACATCATCTCCTCACTACAATACTCAATAATGACTCTCAATAATCCTTCTTAGGTCGTGGATACACCTCCCAAGAGGTATGTCTGATGCGAAGAGGCACTAGAGCCACTACAATGTCTCTTCATAGCTCACTACTATCACTGTCACTCCAATCTTCTCTTCAGTCTTCAGCAACTGCTTCTTCCATTTGTTTTAGCTCTTTTGAACTTAGATTCATCATTTCCAAAAGTTAAGAAATTTTTCCAAAGTCACACATATATTCTATAGAACACTTACAAAAGATCTCTAGAATAGAACAGAACAGGAACATAGCAAATACAAAACAGAGACAGAGTAGAGACAGAGGCTCTACAGAAGGTCTATAGAAGGTCATTAGAGAATAATAGATCCTTATAACTCATAATAAATCCATTTCAAACTATAAAAAACTATTCAATAAGCTTTCAAAATATTTCAACCTTCATCAATCATCAATCCATGCTTCATACAAAAGAAAATCAGAACAAAACAGAGGCTATACAGAAGGTATCAGAACCAATCAAAACCTCAACAGAACCTATCAGATCATCACAAAGCTTCATATCTCCACTAAAAACCATCATGAGCTTCCAAAACATAATCAATATCATAAAAAAAACTCTCAAAGACTTCCATTAAAAACCATACATCACTCTAAATCCATCAAAAATCAATCATTCAGACATCAAAAACAACAAAAATCAGTCAAAAATTCAGTCTTTTTCCACTCTCAATACTAGGTCATCTCCTGTGTCTTTAGTTAGGTATTTAGCCAATGTGAGGATCGATCATCGTTTGTAGGATGGCTTAAGACTTGCTGGCAGGTAGGTTCAATTTGAGCTAGACAAGGGAGCTTCTAGTGGTCGATCCTCAGGTGGGTTCTTAGGAGTAATGGCATCCTTAGGGACCATGGGTTGGGCTTGCGGCTTAGAGGATGTGCTACACTTAGATTGAGAAGTAGCTGGATCACTAGGTTCCTTGGGGATGGTCGAGTCAATGGGAGTCAGCTGCAGTTTTGGTTTATGGACTTATTGTAGTGTCGACGGCTTAGTGATCTTAGGCTCTATGGGATTAGTAGCTCTGGGCTCTGTAGGCTTGGGTATGAGGGTTTCTTAGGCCTTGCTTTCTTAACTATTGTTTGATCTTGCATAGATGGGTTTGAGGGTGGCACTTGAGTAGTGCCCTTGATAGTTTTGGCTTTAGGCACCCATATCCATGCATTGCCCTTGTAATAGCCCTGTGCTTGCAACAAGGTTTTGGAAACCCATCATAGCTTGATCGTTCTTCTTCATCTGTGTCATCTATTTTGGATCCTCTTAGCTCTTGGGTGTGAGTTTCTAGCATTGCAAGGTCATGTGTGCCTGCTTCTAACAGGTGGGCCTTTGTGCTTAGGCACCCATTTGAGCAATGGTTCATGGGCCTTAGCTTAGATTTCTATGGTTTCCTGGCATTGAGGTTTGGCGGGTTGTGACAAGTCATCATGATCCCCCTCCTTAGGCTTTATGGTGGGTTTCTTTACCGATGGCTTGGCAAACTTTGATGGAGTTGCGCTACTCTTGCTTGAAAGTCGTGATTATATGTACATTGTCGATGGCTAGATGAATATGCTTCTTAAATGTACATCCTTCACATTCTTAAATGTGCATGCTTCTTAAATGTACATCCTAACAATGATTTCGTATGTGCATCCTTCACATTCGGCAATACATAAAAGATCATTGGTGTACTTTCAGACTTGATAGAGATTGCAACTTTGCACTTTCCTAAAAGTGCATATGATCAAACCCCAAATGGGTTGAGTTTGATGTTGGTGGGTTGTAGTTTTGGGCGGCCAATTTGTGTCCAATGATCATGAGTTAAGATATTGAAATCAACTTCCTCGTCAATCAATGTGTCGAAGGTATGTGTCTGTTATTGGGTAGCGCAGATACATGGGTGCCATTGCCTCCTCATCTTCTTCCTCAATTTCTGTTAATGTGGCGACTCGCACTTTCATAGGGGGATTTGGCAAGGAAGGCTCATGTAATGGATGCGTGGGAGGGTAATACTTCCTAATGTGGGTCCCATTGAAGAAACCTATGCCCTCTCCATCTGGGGTTCTAAGATCTACCTTGCCATTCTCCTCTTTAATGTCCCCCTCTTTACTTTCTTCATTCAGAACAACAGTCTCTTCATAATCATCGTTTGAACTGTTCTCATCTAACTTCTTATCATCTCCTAAGTCTCAACGCTCCATTTCTTTCTCATCGATGACTAGGGCCCAATGGTACATCAAGTTGAGATCATGCACCTTGGTCCACTTCCACTTAGGTTTGTTCATGAGATCCTTGAGAGGTTTCAAGTTAGCGGTAGGGTTGTTGGTTAACTTATTCATTAGATGTTCTAAGATCTCAAGGAGTTCTTGCTTGTTGTTTGTTACGTGGAATATAATAGGGGTGGGTCATCTCTGTGAGCTTCTAACCATCATGCAAATTGATACTAAGGGTGTGTCACTAGGTTTACCAATTGCCTTAGTGGCTTGCTTGTACTCCTCATTATTCGAGAATGGCACATCGATCATTGCTTGCACATGCATCCAATATCACTCATCCTCAGGACAAGCGATATACTTGGTGAGTGGCCCGTAAGAGTTCCTTGCTTGTGCATTGCCCTTTAGCATGGTAGAGATGGCGTCCAAGGCAATTGAAGTGGTTTTCCAAGTGTCCACCATCTCCACTCTCACTGCTTCCATTCGATTACCTAAGAAGATTGAACCATTTCCCTAGTCCTCTATGATTCACTAATTCCTCATCTAGGATCAGCCTAGCAAGATGCCATAGTCCACTCCCTTCATAACAATGAAGTTCACAAAAAACTAGACACATGTGATCTTCAATGGCCAGTTCTTCAACACTTCGAATGGCCTAACCTTCATTCCATTGGCTAGTGTAACGTTAAACCTAGCATTCTCGATAGGTGGGTTACCCCAAGATTGGAGTACTACATGGCTAAGCACACTAACTCCTATCCCTGTGTCCACCATCCATTTTCGTGTGGCATCTCCTAATACTAGGACCGGTACGTGTTGAGAGTGGAAAAAGACTGAAGTTTTGACTGATTTTTGTTGTTTTTGAGGTCCGAATGATTGATTTTTTATGGATTTAGAGTGATGTATGGTTGATAATGGAAGTGTTTGAGAGTGTTTTGGATGATATTGATTATGTTTTGGAAGTTCATGATGATTTTTAGTGGAGATATGAAGCTCTGTGATGTTTTGATAAGTTCTATTGAGGTTTTGATTGGTTCTATATACCTTCTGTATAGCTTCTATTTTGTTCTGATCTTCTTCTGTATGAAGCATTGATTGATGATTGATGAAGATTGAAATCTTTTGGAAGTTTATTGAATAGTTTTTGATAGTTTGGAATGGTTTTAGTATGAGTTATGAGGATTTGATGTTCTCTGATGACCTTCTGTAACCCTCTGTAAACCTTCTGTAGAGCCTCTGTCTCAACTCTTTAACTGCTCTGTATCTGCTCTGGCATTGTATTGTTCTATTTTGTAGATCTCCTGTAATAAGTGTTCTGTAGAATGTGTGTGACTTTGGGAAAGTTTTCTAACTTTTGGAAAGGATGAATCTAAGTTCAAAAGAGCTAAAAAAAATGGAAGAAGCAGCTGCGGAAGACTGAGTGACAGTGACAGTAGTGAGCTATAAAGAGACACTGTAGTGGCTCTGGTGCCTCTTCACTTTAGACATACCTCTTGGGAGGTATATCCAAGACCTAAGAAGGATTATTAAGAGTCATTATGAGGGTATTGTAGTGAGGAGATGATGTACTATTGATATAGAGAGGGAGAGAGAGTCAGAGATAGCCAATTCTATCAAAACAGTGTAACTATGTATGAGAGATTGAGAGAGAAAACTATGAAGACATTGAAGATGAATACTATGTGATTGATTTCCATTCAAAGATGGTGTATTATTTTATAGTCTTTGTTCTATTGAAGGATTCTATGAAGATGTTGAAGATTATGGTTGATTCTATCAAATTCGTGGGAGATATCTACTATGATACTGCGTGAAGAATTGTTGTTTTCTTTATTTTCATCATCAAAAGAATGAAATAAAAGCTTGTTGATGTTACAAGATAGATTTTCTTGCAGTAGAATTCCCTTTTCCTTGGTGTTCCTCTTGGGGCTCCATGTTTTTGGTGCGCAGCTGGGGAAACTTGCCATCAACAAGCATCAGAAGAGGCTGAAAATGAAGGAAATGGCATTGCCAAGAAGAGAAGAATTCAATGGATGCTTGTAAAGTTTCTTCTTCCACTGAAGAGTTGGAGATTCTCATTATCAAAGCCACTTTCCACAAGAAGTTCATCCCACAATGGCAGAAACATATCACCATCATGATGCATGCTCTATGTGGTGGATTGTTTCCTCTCCCTGTTGAAGCAACAGAAACTTGCATCTTGGTAGCAAATTGTTTGGGAAACAAACTGAAGAGCAGAAATAGAGAGGATGACCATCCATGGAAGTTTTGGCATTCATTGAGAAGTTTCCAGACATCATCAAGTGGGAGATTGTGAAGAAGCTTCAGGAGTCCTGGTCCGTGGAGGTTCACGAAAACAAGAAGGAAAAGAGTTGGAATTTTTTCGTGGATGCTCAACAGCAAGATACATGGGATGTTTGGCGCACTGACAATCTTCTATTTGTCCAATTAGCAACCCACTGGAAGTTGGTAGACAGAGTGTTTTTCACAACATACACTGTTGAAACCCTCAAAAGCTGGCATTATTATAATGGCACAACAACGATCCTAAGAAGAATGAGTTTTGATACTTTCAGAACGGAATATCTCCCCCTCTGTAGTGGTTTGAAAGCCGAATTCAGAGATGTTGGCCAGAGAATCCCCTAGAGATTGAAGCCCTCTCTGATACTATCTTGTTGAGTATAGACCAACTGGTTGGAGCCAACCCCCAGATGAATGACGCAATCAAGAGGCAAGTATTAGAACGGTCCAGAGGTACATGAGAAGGGAGAAGGAAAAAATCAAAGCTGAGAACGAGCTCACAATAGAAGCCTCCTTTGATCCCCTAAAAACACTCTTTATAGAAGTCCCCATGGCGACTCAAGCTCCCCTTCCTAGTCAGATTCATCCTAGAAATATTGATGACATGCCAGCAAATGTAGTCCCATTGCCAGTTTTTAAGGGAGAGTACAATGAAGACCCTGATCTTCATGTAGCAAAATTCATGGTAGCATGTGTGGCTAACAATGCGAGAACCCCTGAGCATTGGTTAACAATATTCCCCGCCACTTTCAAGGGCGCAGCCTTTTAGTGGTATGAGAGACAAGCAGCAGGAACTTTTGGTACATGGGATGACCTAAAGTTGGCCTTCCTTACTAAATTCAGGTGTGAAGGGTTTGAAGAGCGGATGCGAGAGAGTTTATGAACCTAAGTCAGTCCTCTAGAGAAAGAGTAGAAGCTTATGTCTCGCAAATGGAATCCATCCTGAAGAGATGGACTAACCATCATTTGGACGAAGGTATCCAGAAAGGATCGTTTCTTAGAGGCCTACAACCAGAAGTTCGCAAGTTTGTGGAATTGAGAAGACTAGTCAATCTACAAGCTGCAGTGGAAGGTGCAAGATTGTATGATGAAGTTGAAGCAAGGCTGTCAATGACTCCAGGAAGAGGAGTCTTACCTCCTCCCATGCCAAGAATGGTATACCCACCAAATGCAGTCCTAGGGACAGCTCCCTACCCCTATCCCCAGATGCAAACAATGCCATAGTATAATGAACCTAATCCACTATGGTCACCACAGACGACAGTGCCTCAAATGATGGTTCAACCACAACAACAGTGGCCTCAAACAGTTCCTCCAATGGTGACTCAACAACAGTGGAACCCTACCAAGTGGAATCAACAACCCCAAAACAGGAGCTCTGAATCAGAATCAGAACAGAGGACCTTCTGAATCAACCCAACCAGTGTATGCAATAATTACAGAAGCTTCCCAAAACCCTACTACAAGTACTTCAGGAGGTGAAAATCTAAAGGACTACTTATTCAACTCAGTTGCAAGCATCAAGAAAGAGCTTATGGATGTGATTACAGAGTAGCTACAGACGCTGAAGGTGAATACCGCCAATATATCCACCCCTACGGGAGTTGGGAGAGATGTGATGCACTCTAATACATGATGCGGAAAGTGTCATCAAGCGGGATATTTAGCCACTGAATGTACCTGAAAACCAACCATTCCTGGAGCCTTTTGTTCCTACTGTTTGCGGAAGAACCATACAGAGGATATTTGCTCTCTGAAAGAGATGCATGAACGAAGACAGAGGGATGAAAATGCACGATTCAACTTGCTGGAATCCAAAATGACAATATAGGATATTGGACCAAAGCCTAGAGAATTTGGTCCTAATTTTGGTCTAAGGAGGTTTCCCTCTCAAAGCTATAGAGGACGACAGTCTGGGGACGACAGTCTGGCGATGGTCAGAGATCAGAGGTGGAATGTTATAGGTGTGGAGAAAAGGGTCATATCTCCCCAAATTATCCAAACCCTAGACGATCTGAGGATTACAAGCCCTTATGCAGCCAATGCAAAGAAGAAGGCCACAGTGCAAAGGACTATGCAAGCCCAGCCCCTGTAAAGGCCAATGCCACTGATAGCCAACAGAAGGTACAAGAACCTGCCTCCAATTTGGTAGAGTTGGAAGTTGCCGCTGTCACGCGCACCAAGAAGAAGGAACTAGTTGTCCAAGAAGAGAATGATTCTCCTGCCAAGACTATGAAGTTCAACCTGCCAACAGAGGGACATAGCAGTACAGGACATAACAATGCAGTACAGAGCATTGTAGTGCTATAGAGAGTCATAGAGACAGTCCCAGAGACAGGACCAAAGGTCTAGGAGATAGATGATACATACGCACTTCTAGAAATAGAGGAAGTGCTGATGCTGCAATTACTAGAAGAAAAAGAAAATATGAAAATGGGTGTAGCCCCATTCCCGAGCCAGTTGGAGAAGCTTGTGGATCCTATCAAAGATTATGACTTGGTCAAAGACTTAGACACTTTTAAACCTAACTTAACATTCCGACAGTTGCTGATGCTGTCTCCTAGCTGCCGAAAGAAATTCAAAAGCATCTTGACAAGAAAATGTGGACTAAGGATTGCTCCTTCAACAGCGACCAAGACCAATAAGACCGCGACGCTTGTAAAGGAAGTAGATGTGGCCAACGCCTTCCTAGATCTTGGAACCCCAGAGATTAGTGTATGGATAGAAGGATGCTTCATCTCAGATGCATTGATTGATGGAGGCTCATTAGTAAACATAATGACGGATGTGACAATGAAGGACTTAGGTTTGCAAGGAATTCAACCTACACAGTGGCTTATCAGATTGGCATATCAAAGCAGAATTAAACCGTTGGAGATCCTCCCATATGTAAAAATAGCCCTTGCAGGAAAAGATTATTGACTGACATATTTGGTGGTCAAACCAAATTCTTATGGGACCTCATATCCTCTATTGTTGGGAAGACCTTGGATTTTTGAAGCAAGAGCTAGGACAGACCAGTTCAAAGGAACCCTAACCCTAAGCAGAGGACCCAACAAAGTGGTGTTGAAGCTATATGGATCGCAAAAAGGTAATGGATCCACATCCATCGAAGTCATAACTAACTCCTCCAACAAGGTACCAAATGGTACATCAGGAGACAAAGAGGCTGTTAAACAGATCTTTCCCAAGAAAACAGAGGCGCAGTCTCTAACAGTGGGCACTGTAAGCCAACTGCCAAGGGAAGCAAAGTCCTTGTCCATGGGAGAATACCTCCTGCCTCAACTTGAATTGACTTCTGAAATCACCTCTGACAGTGAAATAGAAGCATGGATGTACACTTCTCCCTGTTACATGACAGTCGCCGCAGAGACAGAACAGAGACAGAACAGATACAGAGCAGTAAGATACAGAGACAGAGTAGATGCAAAATAGAGACAGAGCAGAAACAGAGACAGAAGTAGAAGCAAAAGCAGATGTAGAGGCACAAGATTTGTTCTTCTCCTACAGAGCCTCTATAGAAGCAGAGACAGAGCCTCCAGAGGAAGAGGATGAAAATGATGAGGAAGAGAACGAAGCAGGTTATGAAAGTGTAGATGAAGAATTTCCTCTGATAGAGGATGATCTTGCTGACATCCCCACAGAGACCTCAGAGGCCGAAGATTTCAGGGTGTTGGATGGAATGACTATGGTTCCATTTGGGTTGGCTAATGGACCACAAAGTATGCAGAATCTATATAAGCAATGGATTAAAATCATAAAAATTAAGGTCACCAATGGCTCCTGTCGCCCTGACCATTCATTCTGGAGAAAAGATGATGACGATGCTCCTTGTCAACAGAAGCCAAAGCCCTCAAAGTCATAGCCTCTAGAAGGTCCGTGCTATGTTGCATTCCTAGACGCATCCTCTGAAGATGAATACCTAAGTCTAGAAGAAATTACCCCTCACACAGAAGCAAACAAAGCTCTGATACCCTTTCAGCAACCTCAACAAACAAACGAGTCATCTATTCAGAAGGAGGACACTGGTTCTAGTGGAACATCAGACGAGGATACTACTCTCTTGAAAGAGTCAGACCTTTATCCGGAAGCCATCCATGGGACATTTATCTGCGAAATGGAAGGTGAAAGGCAACTAACGTTCTTGGATATTGACGGTACCGAATGTCACCTGAAAGTGGGTCTCAATCTTTCAGAAGAAGAACTAGTGGTCCTACGAGACTTATTAAAGGAGAACTTAGATGTGTTTTCTTGGTCATATAAAGATCTAAAGGGGATTGATCCCACAGTATACCAGCATCACATTGACCTAGAGCCTGATGCCAAACATGTAAGGCAAAGACAAAGGCGTATAAATCCTAATTACTCTACTCTGGTGAAGGCTGAATTATTGAAACTTCTTGAAGCCGAGTTCATTTATCCTGTGGCTAACAGTGAATGGGTTTCGCCCATTGTGGTAGTACCCAAGAAGAACAGAAAAATTCGAATATGTATCGAATTTCGGAAGCTCAACTCGAAGACAAAGAAGGATAATTTTCCTATCCCTTTTACAGACCAACTGTTGGACACAGTGGGCACGCCATGAGCTGTATTCCCTCTTGGATGGATTCAACAGATATAACCAAGTCCAAATCGCAGAAGAGGACCAATCCAAAACAACCTTCACCACAGAATGGGGGACCTATGCCTATAGAGTGATGCCATTTGGGCTCTGTAATGCTCCTGCCACCTTCCAATGAGTAATGATGGTTGCTTTCCAGAATCATTTGCATGATTTCATTGAGGTGTATCTTGATGACTTTTGTGTCTATAGTTTGATCCATGAGCACTCAGGACACCTAGAGTAATGTTTTGATAGATGCCGAGAGTATGGGATTTCTCTCAACCTCGACAAATGTGTCTTTGGCATCTCCTCGGGAGTTCTTTTGGGCCATATTGTCTGTGCACAAAGGATTGCAACAAACACGGTGAAGATTGAAAAGATTGCCGCCTTAACAGCAGCAACAAACCTCAAGCAATTGAGAGGATTTCTTGGCCATGTAGGATACTACAGAAGATTTATTGCACATTTTGCAACCAAGGCGGCCCCTTTGCACAAGCTCCTTAGGAAAGATGCGGATTTCCTTTGGATTGATGACTGTGAAGAAGCCTTTAATACCCTAAAATAGTGCCTTATCCAAGCACCTATCTTACAGCCTCCTGATTGGATGAAGGAGTTTCATGTGCACACAGATGCATCAGTTGAAGGGCTAGGTGCTGCCCTATGTCAAAAGGGCCCTTCTAAATTAGATCAACCAATATATTATACAAGCCGAAAGGTCACTGATAGGGAATGGAACTACACAGTGACAGAGCTTGAGTGCTTGGCAATGGTTTTTGCACTGGAGAAGTTTCGACACAATTTATTGTCAATACATTTCAAGTTCTATGTGGATCATGAAGCCCTCTTCTTCCTGATGAACAAAGCATATGTTAAAGGACGATTGATGAGATGGTTGCTCCTATTCCAAGAGTTCGATTTTGAAGTGGTCACTAAGTCTGGCCGTTCCCATGTCCTAGCTGATCATCTATCACGAATTCCTCAAACAGAAGAAGAGGAACAAGATGATCCAGATCTTCCTAATGCTTCCTTGTTTCTAGTTGAAATAGTTACTCCCTGGTATGCAGACATAGCCAACCTCCTGGCAACTCAACAGTATCCTCCCAGCATCTCAAGCCGTGAGAAGAAGAAGCTTCTGTTAGAATCAGCCCCCTACACTTTGCTAGAGGCGGTGCACTGTACAAGAGAGGCAAAGATGAAGTATTGCGAAGATGTGTTGCAGGAGATGGAATCGGCACAGTATCGAAAGCATGCCGTGATGAACCATGTGGTGGACACTTCGTAGGAGAAGCAACAGCCAGGAAGTCTCTGTTAGTAGGATACTGGTGGTGAATCCTCCACAAGGATGCATATGATTACTGTAAGAGATGTGATGCTTGTCAACAAATGGGAAAACCCACCAAAACAAGTGCCATGCCACTGCAACCCATTCTTCCCCTAAAGTCGTTCAAGAAGTGGGGGATTGATTTTGTGGGTCCCATTGATCCATCTACCAGACGGAAGCAGAACATATACATCTTAGTATGTATGGATTATGTCATAAAGTGGTGTGAAGCTAAAGCTCTGAAATGGGATGATGGTAACAATGTAGCCCTGTTCATGTACGAGAATATTATCACCCGTTTTGGCAGTCCCCTTGAGCTGGTAAGTGACAGAGGTACTCATTTCCTTAACGAAATCATGGAGGAGCTGACGAAATTGTATAAGATCCGCCATCGCAAGTCCACTCCCTATTACCCCAGAGCTAAGGGCCAAGTTGAAGTCACCAATCGCATCCTTTGCTCAATTCTGACAAGAACGATTGCCACACATCATCGCGATTGGGACGATTGACTTACAAAGGCCCTCTGGGCATACAGAACCTCCCATAAGGCAGCTACAGGACAGACCCCTTTCCAGCTAGTGTATGGTACAGAAGCCATCTTCCCTATTGAATTGGAATTTCCCTCTTTGCGAGTAGCAGTTAAAGAATGCTTGGGAGATGATGAGTTACTGCAACGCCGTCTCCTGCACTTGGAATTCTTGGATGAGATACGACGGATGGCCCTACAGTGCATGGAAACCACTCAAATGCGACGCAAGGCCTATCATGACAGTTTCATCAATCACAAGGAGTTCAAAGAAGGTGATCTTGTCCTGGCCTATGATTTGAGATTTGGTAAGTTTCCTGGCAAGCTTCAACAATAGTGGATGGGCCCATACAAGGTACTTGCTATCAATCCTAACGGCTCTGTTCAAGTACAGATCGTTGATGCCTCTGATGATCCTTTCTTGATCAATGGCTATCGTCTGAAAAAGTATTTCCCTCCCTGGGGATCATGACAATCACAGTCGACCTACCCTTTCCCTTTTGGGCGTCGCATTGCTCTTCTCGTCGTGCTTCTGATAGCTCTTATGATTCTCCTCATGAGGCGGTCTCGTTCTACTAGCCCCTCACAAATACATCTCAACTCGACTTTGTTATCTTCTCTTCTGATCCAACAACGGTGGCGAGGTTGGTCCTGACACATGGTATTTCTACCATTTTCTTTCTTAACGAAAAGAAAAAAAAAAGAAAAACAGAAAAAAAGAAAAAAAAAATAAAAACAAAAAAGAAGAAGAAGAAAACAAACAAACTGTTATTGGAGAAAAGAAAGAAATTCCCTATTATAACAGGCCTCATTCCAAGAAAAGGTGGAAACACCCTTGGGTGGGAAATTGAGTGTGGAAAAGGTGGTAACACCTTGTAGTTCAGGATAGCTAACTCATCAGCAACTAACCTTTTCAGCAAGTAATTTGAAGCCACCTCCCTTGGTGCACTGTCTCTACAATATCAGTCCGTCTGCCCTTCTTAACAGATGAATTTTCTTACAAATCATTGAAGTAAGAGACTTGTTGGCTACCTCCCTGGGTACGCCTTGTCTTCAAGATCCTGATGACAATAACAATCGACATGATCTTCATCACCAACCCCTTGAGTGATGCGAGCTTTCATCCTAATAGGATGGAGACGTGAGTATGGGCTGCCCTTTGTATCTATCAGAGACAGAGGGTGGGGTGAGTGACCAGTCTTTTCCTTCAAATTAAATGAGAGGTGAGATGTATGAACAGAGTGTTGCACGCATGGGATGGGCCTCTCAATACACAACGCATGATTTGTTCCTGTGCACTGCACCATAAGGCTCCATGGCCTTCCTTCTTGCATTGTATGCCGGCACAAGATGGGATGCACAGTTGCACCATCAATTGCACACAAGGCATACAACCTCTGCACAAGTGACGATGAGAATTACATCAATGGGTCTCAAGAATGGGCTGCCCTCTATATCTTTTAATAGAGTGTGAGACAGAGGGTGGGTTGAGTGTGATTGCTGTTTCTTCAATCAATTATCGAGAGGTGAGGATTGAGGGACGTTATGACCATTGGAGTCAAGTACGTTCCTGTTTCCCTCTACACCCATAGGATGGGTCTCTGTCATCATTACAAGACACATCACTCTATTCTGTACACTGTACTGCAAGGCTCTTTGGCCTTCCTCCTTGCACCTATACAAGACGGGTTGGACGCACTGATGCACCATCAATTGTGCACCCTAGCATACTCTCTCTGCACCATTCCCTTATCGATTTTTAAACCGGGTGTGAGCTCTGGGTTTTCATCATTGTTACCTCGAGTGATGTTAGTAATGGGGCGAGTGACTGCTCTTTCATTCCATTTGAGTGATCGTGAGTTGAGCGCAATATCCCTTGTTATTGACGAATTTCTTGCGATTCCTTCAACCAGCTACCTCCCTGGGTGCTGCCGCGTGCTCCCTGCCACGATGGACGTGTGTTGTGAAGACACCTTGGTACCTCCTGCAGCCAACAATGATACAAGACGCAACCTTGATAGTCGACATTCCTCCTCGACAATATGGGCCAAGTTTTTCTAACCCTACACCTTATGTTTCTCAGTGACAGTCATGTCTTAAGTGTGGGGACGTTTGTGGTTGGTCTGATGTGTGGTACTAGGTCCTTGATGTTTGGTTTACCCTTCCTGCTAAGGTTTTAAGTGTGGGGACGCATCCCTGCACGTCTATGTTGCATACCTCCATGCATATACCTTGCTATGATCATGCATCTATGCCATGATGTCATTTTACCATGCTGGGGTCCCTTCCTCCCTCCTCTGTTCCATTTCACCCTGTCCTCAGGGTTGTTCCTTGTCCGTTTGCCTTTATTCTTTGTTTTGCGATTTTTCCATGTAAATGCACTCTACGTTCACTGAGAATCACATCCAACCTTACAATCCTATTTGTCCCTTTGGACTGCCCATTTTTCCTTTTCACCAACCCTTGTTCCGACAGACGGTTCTAAAGTTATTAATTTTTGAAGCAATTCCCGTATATTGGACAGTTTCCCATGTGAACGCGTCTTTATTGCTTCGAAACAATGATATGATGCACCAAACCTGCCTTACCCATTCCCCCTGTCATTTTTTCTTCTTACTTTGTGTCATTCCGATGCACGGTTTATCCGTTATTAATTTTTGCGGGTTTTCGGGCCTTTTTCGTGCCTATTTTTTACAATTTTCCATGTGAACTTGCCCTATTTTCACCGGAACTCCAGTTTAACTTGACACTCGTGTCCTGACAATATTTTCGCCAGTTTTTTTTCCTCCGCCTCTTTCGACTACCAGATTTTTAGTTATTAATTTTTTCGAGTGTTTTTGGGTGTGTTTTTTTTTTTTTGCCCATATGAACCCCTCCCAATTTCCCCCAAACTGAGTTTTGATGCACCAACCCTATGAATCCTTTTCTTTCAAACATTTTTCCTTTTTATTGTCTTCTATTCGGGTGCACGGTTTTTCCCGTATTAATTTTCGAGTCCATTTTTGGGTCTATTTTTGGGGGTTTTCTCATGTGAACGCATCCTATATCAATCGAAACTGTGGTTTTCCATGATAGGGTTGTTGAACACATTATTCTGCACATTTTTCCTTTTTTCCGCACTTCGTTCCGACGTGTGGATTTTCCGATATTAATACACGTATGTGTTTTCGGGATTGTTTCTTGCGTTTTTTCCATGTGAACACCCTGATTTTCCCCCGGACCCGGTGTTGCATTTTTCCATCATTTTCCCTCGTCTCTTGGCATAATTTTCATTTTTACGCTTTTTCGATCCGACGAATGGTTTGGGTTTTATTAATTTTCTTCATTTTTGCCATGTAGCCGCGTTTCTCGTGTCGCACGTGAACGCGCTTGTTTTTGGTTTTACGTGCCTTGGGATGCCCCCGTGGCGTCTGTGGCTCACGCGTCGCCGCCCTTGCCCCGTCTGATCCCACTGATGCAAAATTTTTTATTCCCGCCTCGCGCGTGCGCGTGGGACGGGGGTGTGCTCCTTTTTCATATCCATACCAAATTTATCTTTTAAAAAAAATAAAAAATAAATAAAATTACACACATAATAAAAACACAAAAAAACAAAAAAAAAAACCATTTAGAAAAAACCTAAGCAAACAGATACACATAAAAACAAAACAACCCACATTAAAATTATTTTTTTAAAAAACACCACAACCATAACCAACACAATTTCACCAATTAAATTTTTAACAAAAAAAACAAAGACAAAAACAAAAAACAAACCTTTATAATTTAATAATAATAATAATAATAATAAACGAAACACCACAAATGAAATTAATACTATTTTCACTAATTTTTATTTTTATTTTTAAAACAAAAAAGAAAAGAAAGAAAAAAAATTTATCTGATTTGCCGTCAGAGCTATCGTCCTTTCTTGCAAGCGCCCCCCATCCCTCCTATGCCCACGTGTACGCCCCTTATCCCTCCTGTTGCTACTGCTGTCATCGCCATGATCCGCCCGCCTTCTCCTTCCCATCCTCCTACTCCTCCCTCCTTCCCTTCCTACCCGCCCACCTTGTCCTTCCCATCCTCCTGCTCCTTCGCCGCCCCCGCGCCCCACCCACCTTCTCCTTCCTTCCCTCCTCCCTTGCCACCCCGCCTCCCTTCACCATCCTCTCTCTCCACCCTGCCTCCCCACTCCCCTGCCACCCGCCCGTCCTCCAACCGCCTCCCCACCCCCTGCACGGTCGCCTGTCCTCCTTATGGGCACCCCGCCCGTCCGTCTCCTCGGGCACCCCACCCTACCTGCTCGGCCACCCCTCCTTTGATCCCCCCACTAAAATTACCCCCCCTCCAATTTTAGCCCCCCCACCAAACTACCCCCCTCCAATTTTGCCCCGCCCCCTCCAATTTTACCCCCCTACCCCCCTTCCAATTTTACCCCACCCCCACCACATTAGCCCCCCCACTACTTTTTGACCCCCCCTATTTTTAGCCATCCCCTCCAGATTTACCTACCCCCCTACTAACTTTACCTCCCCCTAACCATGGTTCTTCTACCCCTCAGTTACCCTAGCCTAACCACAGTGGTTCTAACCCTACCTCCCCTAACCACAGTCCCCCTAGCCCTTACCCCACTAACCCCCGTTACCCCTTCCCAAGCCCCCTTTCCCACCCCTTCATTTTAAATTCCAAAAATCATCTGAAAAATCATGGATAAATTACAACACATTGTTGATACTTGTTGGATTGCTGAAATTCCACCCTTACACTTCACAACATATTCATGTGTCCTATATCTCGTTTTAATCATTAAAAAAAAAAAAAAGAGAAAAAAACACACACATAACATATAAAATACAAACACACCTAAAATACAAATTAAAAAAAAATTAAAATAAATTAAAAATAAAAATCAAAATAACACAAAAACACTAAGGTGCTTTATTTTTTCTAGTGAGTGGGGTTTGTTTTTTTGATTGGATTTCTTGCATTTAGGGACTACTCAATGCGCCTTCAGTCTATTGCATACACACCCCTACCAGGTATTTATTTTTGAGATTTATTCATTTTTATTATTCCTTAACCACAATTAATTGCTAAAATGAACTATATTCACCCACTTTTTCATGCGCACTCGCGCTTAACACATGGTTTCTAATAATTAAAAATCAACAATCATTCACTTTGCACGTGCTACGTGTGCTTCAGAGGCACCTTAATTTTTAATAAGAATGAACTAGCTATCACAAAAAAGCACGCACTGGCAAAAAAGTGCTCCATATCACCATTAATTTTTAATTAATGAATTTGCATTTAGAGATCCTAGTCTGGAAATCACAGTCTGGGTTTCGTTAAAGCATTGCTTCACCCTAAAAATTTGTAATTAAAATTTTAAGAAGGAACCGCCGTTTTCTTATTAAGGTTTATAACTTAATAAAATGTCACCATTGTTAATAATTTCTTAAAATGAACCCTTCATTCAAACCATTTTCCCTCACTGCACTTTTTTTCCCCTTTTTAATAAACACGCTTCGTGAGATGGGCACGTAAAGTCCTCTTAGAGCTAAAATTGTTGGTCAAAGTTATAGTTAGGTCCTGATTAGATTTTTATGGTATTATAGTTTGCTTATGTGCTATGATTACAGGTGGGGTTTGAAGTTTTTTTTTCTTTCTTGCCTGATACGGGGTTTTGGGTGCCTGTTTGTTGCATTGCATGAAGTTTTTGGTCGTATATGTGTAGAGGTCATGCCAAATTTTTTCTAGGATGTGGGTTGTTTGGGGTGGTAAATTGGTTAGTTACGTTTGTGTGAGTCCTTCTTTTGATTGATTTCTTTTTAATAGCTATTTTGGTTGTTTTGCAGGCATTCTTTGTGATTGTCTGTGTTGTGGTGTGTGTTTTCCATCTGAATGGCGCCTCACGCTCCTCCTCCTATCTAGTATGTCTCATTGATCAGTAGGGATTATTTTTCCCTACTGGTTTTTGAGCCTATAGCGAAAGTAGGACTTGCGACTTTCGTGGCTGTTTCATTCCCAATGGTTCCAGATGATCCATCCCTGTGTGATGAGTTTCTTGCATCATGCAGTAAGAAGTCGGGCTTGGTTCATGGTGCTTCCATGGTATTGACACCCCGAGGGTTAGGGAAGGCTTTTTCTCTTCCCTACAAAGGAGAACCCTTTGTTACAACCAGTCAATTATTCTCCAATGATGAGATTATCAAGCTGTTACAGAAGTAGACCAAAGAGATTCTGGATGTCAAGAAAGTGATAAACACTTCAGGAGTATCTTTTTCCATGATCACTAGTCCTCTTTGGAAGTTAGTCTGCCAGTTCCTTCAAGACAGGTTTATGCCTACCAAAACACCATCTCATTATTTGTCCAAAGAACTCTTCACAGCTTCGAGGATGGTGTTAAAAGGGGTGGCCATTGATTGGAGTACTTACATGCTTACGAAGATGAACTAACATTTTGTTAAAGTGACCAGAGGGAATGTCACAAATGTCACTTATGGTTCCTACTTATATGCTTTCTTGACATGCTCGGGCCTTAAGAAGGGTGTGCTACCACCTCCTCCATCTGATCCAGTTCCTCCCCCTCCACCTTCAGAGGAGTCAAAACCTATTGACATAGAGGATCTTGATTCCCCTCCTCCGTTGTTTATTCAACAGAAGCGCTTGAAGCGTGTGGCAGATAAAACTCCCTCAGTCATTCCTTCAGTCACAGTTCGTGCTACATCTGGCAATGACCTCCCTGTCTACCTTACATGAAATAATTTATTCAAGGCACATAGAGAGGGCTCTTTGGAAATATCAGTCCCTTCACTGAATAGTTTAGTATCAGGAGATGCTATTCCATTCCTTTGTAATGACATCCAGAGTTCAATTGAACTTTCAGTGACAGCTTGTGTTCAACAACTGTATGCTTCTTTCTATGAAGAACTGATGCAGTCCAAAGACGAGTTGCATAAGGCAACCACAGAGTTAGCCTCTGCTAAAGATACTCTTGCTGATTTGTTTAAGCAGATGGAGCAATAGACCCAAATGATTGAGACCCAGAGAGAAGAAATATCTTCTTTGAAGATTCAGTTATAGCAAAAGCTCAGTCAGAGGTCACTAGAGTCTCAGAGGAGAAAGAGAGAATATCCAAAGAAGCTCAAGAGTTTCAGACTCTCTTAGATGCAAAATTGTCAGCTTTACAGACTGCTCATAATACATTGGAATCACAAGCTTCCCAGATTAAGCAGTCGCAAGACCAACTGGCACAGTCACGGTCCATTCCTCCAAGCCCCAATGTTCCTATGATTCCTTCTATCTCTAAGCAGGACTTGGCAATTCTCCAGAGTCAGGCCACATTGTGTCCATTGTTTCAAGATAAAGTGGAAATATTGCAATCCAGGACAGATTTGTTATGGTCTACATTTGAGCATTTTCAGGAGTATGTTCATCCGAACCATTCTTTCTTTGTCTAGGATGGATTTGTTATGGTCTAAATTTGAGCATTTTTGGGAGTATGTTCCTTCAGACCATTCTTTCTTTGTCCACTATCAGTTGTAGAAGTTGGCCTTCTATATGAAGCTTTCAACGATGGATCTTTCTCTTCCAAAGGATGGTTGGAGTGGGGCTTGGTCATTTGATTTGTTGACAGAAGTGGTCCGTATGGTTTTGAAGATTCTGTGACAACGGATACCATGTTGTTGTCTTACATGTATCTACGAGATGATCTGTTGATTTCAGATTATGTAGATTTGGCCTGGTATGTGGGGGATGTGGTTTTGCAAGTTGTTTTGTATGTCAACTATTTGGAGTTGAGAATAGATGAAATGTTCCAGTGTTATTCTTCAAAAGTGGCTACTTGCCCTGACAATTCATGGCATTCAATGATTGATTCTGTGGTCTTGAATCAATGTCAAACTACAGCTTCTACCTATGTGCAAAGTACTAATCAATTGAGGGTGGATCTCCTAGCTTATCTTTCCAAGAACCATCCATTTGATTCATCCTTTTTTGATGCCTATTAGAGACGATCTGTTTTAGGTCCCTCTGTTCCTAGCCTATTGTACTACCAAAAAATGGCCCATCGCTATGATACTTATCTTTCCCTTTATCAAACCAACTCAGCAGCTATCTTACCTCTTCTTTTTCAACCTCAGGGTTTTTCTCAAATTCCTATATTTAGCTATTGTTATTTCATCGAAGATCAAGTTTTTCCCCTTCTCCGCCATGCCCTTCTCCATCTATCCATATACCTTCTACTTTTCCTGTTTATCAATTGACACATTTCCTAACTGATTCACTTAAATTTTCAGCCACTCTGTCTTTAGCCTATTCCTCCTTTTATGATTTTGCCTACCCATCTGTTCATCCTCTTTTACTTATTCCACTTCCATCTCCTACCACTTCTATTTCTCAACCCCCTCAGTTGGTTAGTGAATACGAAGGATTTGATCAGCAGATTCTGAGAAGAAGAGGATGGAGCTCGACTAATTCTCCCACGAGACCACAAATTAACTAGCCTTTAATTCCATGGGACTGGACTACTGCTAGTCAACCATACTAGAATTACCTCCATTTTTCTCACCAATATTCACAATCTCTAGATCCTTTAGTGAGATTGACAGGTTATTTTGCTTGGTATCCAGCATAAATGCACAGGCATTCCCATAATGATCAAAAGGCCATTCCAAAGCTTTGTATAAATATCAATGTGAACATTGATTCCCAACAGTTGGATGTCCTCTATTTTCATGTCCTATGTCTACCTAGCAGATATCTTGTTTTGCTAGAAAGGATGTGTTGCCTGCAATTCTTTCAAAATCCTCCAAAGACATTTGTGGATGAGTCCTTCTCCATGGATCATTTTTGAAACCACCAAGCCTTCAAAAGGGATCACCTTCATTGATGCCTTTGCAATGTATTTTGGATGATTCTTAATGATATATATCTCTTTTTGGAGGTGTCATTCAGATGGTTGTGTTAGTGTTTTGTGTGCATGTTGTAATAATTGTATGTGATGAGTTCATGCTGGTTGAATAATTTGTTCGAGAGCTCTTTTCAAACTATTGATGGTGGATGGAATGCCTATGGTGGAAAGCTGAAGAAAAACCTCTTATATCCTCTACAAATTTGTTATGGCTTTTAATTGTTTATCAGATGAGTTAATGAATAACGAAGTTTTCATTTAGTAGTTTTTTTAGAAATACAGGTAATAAGTTGGGGTTGTGGTTTGGAGAGATTGTTGAAGATCCTACAGAAGATAAAATTGAGCTCTTTAGTGAACTTATATTCTTCTTTTCCTTAGGTCGCGAGGACTCTTCCTTTCTAAGTGTGGGGATATGTTGAGAGTGGAAAAAGACTGAATTTTTGATTGATTTTTGTTGTTTTTTTGAGGTCTGAATGATTGATTTTTGATGGATTTAGAGTGATGTATGGTTGATAATGGAAGTGTTTAAGAGTATTTTGGATGATATTGATTATGTTTTAGAAGTTCATGATGATTTTTGTAGAGATATGAAGCTCTGTGATGTTCTGATAGGTTCTGATTGGTTATGTATACCTTCTATATAGCTTTTGTTTTGTTTTGATTTTCTTCTGTATGAAGCATGGATTGATGATTAATGAAGATTGAAATGTTTTGGAAGTTTATTGAATAGTTTTTGATAGTTTGGAATGGTTTTAGTATGAGTTATGAGGATTTGATATTCACTTATGACCTTCTGTAACCCTCTGTAAACCTTCTGTAGAGCCTCTGTCTCTGCTTTGTAACTGTTCTATATCTGCTCTGGTACTGTACTGTATTGTTCTGTAGATCTTCTATAAGTGTTATGTAGAATGTATGTGTGACTTTGGGAAAGTTTTTTAACTTTTGGAAAGGATGAATCTAAGTTCAAAAGAGCTAAAACAAATGGAAGAAGTAGCTGCTGAAGACTGAAGAGAAGATTGAGTGACAGTGATAGTAGTGAGGTATGAAGAGACACTTTGTTATTATGAGGGTAATGTAGTGAGGAGATGATGTACTATTGATAGAGAGAGAGAGAGAGTCAGAGATAGCCAATTCTATCAAAACAGTGTAATTGTATATAAGAGATTGAGAGAGAAAACTATGAAGACATTGAAGATGAATATTATGTGATTGATTTGCATTCAAAGATGGTGTATTATTTTATATTCTTTGTTCTATTGAAGGATTCTATGAAGATGTTGAAGATTATGGTTGATTCTATCAAATACATGGGAGATATCTACTATGATGTTGTGTGAAGAATTCCTGTTTTCTTTGTTTTGATCATCAAAATAATGAAATAAAAGCTTGTTGATGTTACAAGATTGCAGTAGAATTCCCTTTTCCTTGGTATTCCTCTTGGGGCTCCAGTACGATTGCATGCATCTCTATGCCCTCCCAAAAAGCATTCATGTGTAACAACTTGGGCACTAAGTGCAGCGTTAGACTAGGTATCTGAGTAACCACATCATGATCATGTAGGTCAGCTGCCCCTTGCTCCATTGGTTCTTCAATCCACTACTTCAACCCTTGCCACAATGTTGGGTGCTGCCTAAGCAGATCTCCCAAAGGCAAAGTCATAGGGGTTGTCACTAATGTAGTGAGGAGGTCATTAGCTGCATGTCTCTATCCTAATTCAGCACTCCTTGGCCATTGGCCATGGCTAGTTTGTTGGCCCATAGTGTCTAAGCTCTATCTCTACAATACTGCTTGTGGTGTTGATACCTCTCTCGATTTTACCCTTGTAGGTGAAACAAGTGTGCTCACGTTAGAGAACTCATCGATTTCATCCTCTAGGATGGGCTCATCATCTTTCAAGTATTCTTGGGCCTCTTTCATCCACTCCTTGACCTTCTCTATGGCTTCAAGTTGGCGTTTTGGGTTGGGGTACTCCCCTTCTCTATTGTCTTTGGAGTGGATGTCACTGCCTTTGCATCGGTGACTTTCTTTCCTGTGGGTAGTGTCATAGCACTCTCTGTTTTAAGCATGGCCTTGTCCTCCATTCTCTTCTTCCTTTGCTTACATTTCTTTTTCCCTATCAAGGAGGCTACGTGTAGATTGGTGGGTCTGGGTAGTGATATACCAGCTTGCTTCATCTGTGCACAAGTCATGACATGTAACAGGATAGCTATGTCCTCTTCATCAAATGTCTCAACTCCAAACAACCCCAATGGTATTGATGGTTCATTCACCGGACTATAGGGTGGCTTCTGTCTAAGGCATATGGCAAACAAGTAAGCAATTCCACATTTTGGGTGCCTAAGATCGGCCTTTTCTCGATTAGATTGCTCCCGTTTGGGGTAGGGTGAGGAGATATGCCCTAAGTGACTGCAAATCCAATAAGAAATCGGTTCTTGGGTCTGCTCCTCTAAGCCTTTGCCTCTACCTCTACCTAGTTCCATCAATGGTATTGTTCCATAATCCATGAGGATTGTATTGCCCTCTTTGTCATATGAGACATAAGGGTTCACATAGGGCTCATCCTCATTCGGCTCCTCCACATAGTGGATTGGAGTGTCGCTCGATGGATGGGTTATGAAAGGTCTAGGTGGCCAGGGTATGCCTATGGGATTTATCTCCATCCTAAGAATGGCTTGGCTTAGTGTCATTAGGGAGAGCCAATGGGGCTCCCCTCCTTAAGAAATTCGAAGGCCTATTCCCTAGGTAAGGCTAGTTGTAGGGTTGCGAGTATGGGAATTGTCTCGGTAGTCTGCAATGCATGGCATCGTGACCAAATCTACTACAATTGGTGCATGGTCAGGACCTAGGGTCCTTCAGTGACTCAGTTGGAGGTGGTTGCCACCACAATGCACACATTGGATGTGTGGATGCATTGGTCTCCTCACCATTTCTTGTAGCCTTACTATCTCCATCTTCATCTCAATCAGCTCTTGGCTTTGGTCTACACTCTTCCCCTTGTCTTGGGTGCTAGGGGCTACTTGGTCACTAGATGTCGCAGCTCCCTTCGAGCATTTAGAACTAGCACTATCTTGAGTTAAGCTCCCGAAGCTCCTCCCCTTGAGCTGTTCATCCACCCTTATGGCTTCATTGAAAACCCTAGCTAGGATGTATCTCTATAAGCTAGAGATACTCGCTAAGGCATTGTAAAGCTCTTCATTGAAGATCCCATTGATGAACACCATGGAGACTGCTTGTTCATTGGGTCATTCATTAGATGGGATTCTCTTAAAGAGACTCTGTACGTGGGTAACGTAGTCCCTTATGTCCTCTTTGTCCATTTGATTGAAGTTCATTAGTCGACGGACTATGAGGTTGTCTAAGTGCCCTACCTTAGAGAATCTCTTGATAAAGAGATCCTTGAAGTGGTTGAAATTTTTCTGCTCTACTCCGTCTAAGCTTATGTACTAGGTCCTATACCCTTATCGACTAGTGTTAGGATCTAAAATGGGCCCGACAATGGCTCTCTAGTACTAGTCGGACCTCTAAGACACACAAGGCACCCTGCACGGCCTCATGGCCAGGAGTGTCTAAGTCTCACACTACACTAAAGTCTAATACCTTGTATCACATACACAAGAGGCAACCCTTCGATTGAAACACCGTGGCCTCACTATAGCTCTCCTACATCAAGGGGTTTGGCCCCAAGATGCGATGCCTTAACATATAAGACACACGATACATAGTCCACTCTTTGATTTATCGAATGATCTAGAAGTTGATATTTCCTCACTGAACTTATCCCAAGAAACCACTCGTCTAACCTATAGCAAAGGAATTCCTCACACTCTCAACATTGGTCAATATTTGGCATACAGGTGCTATGCATCCAGGATTTTATGCCATGTGGCATGAAAAATGCAAAAGTGAATGCCTATTGTGCACAAACATTTTATTTTAAACCAAATCAGTAAAGTGGAGTGTAAAATCAGCCCTTCAATGATTTTCAATCTACTTGTTGCTGCATTGCTAGAGATTAGCACCGAGTTACCTCGTACTACTAGCCCTTTAAAACTTAAACGATTAATTGCCCTATATGATGTGCACAACCAAAATATCAACCTTTACTTCATTCTCAGCAATTAAATGCTTCCACAACTCTTTTCCCCCCTATCGTTTATGTGTTGCATCGTTGCATAAGTGTAGGGTTTTTGTTTTTTGTCATTTTCGATGTATAAAGCAATAAAAATACACTAAAACATACAAACAAGGGTGAGCTGAGGCTATACCTCATGCCTCAACCTTGCCAAACATGCACATGCATTAATCATATTTTTTCTTATTTCTTTGTCACAAAAAACCTATTTTTCCATTTTTTGCTATTTTTCCTATTTATTTATCAAGAAAATAGAGTATTTACTAATTTTTCTAAATATTACAACCGAGAATTACTCATTCCCCACATTTCATCCCATATGCATCTTTTTATCTCACCCAAAACAAGCAAAATCTCGTTCTCCTTTATAAAATGCGTATTTCTTGGTCTTTCAAGAATTATTTTCAATATTATGGCATTATGATTTTTGATTTTTTTTCACAGAAGCCTCAAACAAGCAACAAACAACATGTCTACCAATTTTTAACCAATATGAACACCATTTGACTAATCAAATCTCAAAAAAAGAGCCATTTTCCTTCATAAAAGAGAGTTATCGGTTTTTTTTGTTGTGGGTTTTTAAAATTTGATTTGGGACATCAAAACAATCCAACATTGGTGATCAGCCCTTCTCCAATCTTCCATCTATAGCCCCACTCAATTTAGAAGCAATCTGGTACGCCGCCGGATAAGCATTCACCAATCAAGCTTCTTCCACATGAATTGCCTCTTGTAGGAGAGAAAGGGAGAAGAGAGAAAGAATGGTTTTTGATCTTCTGATTGGGGCAGCCATTTCATGGGCCAAAGGTGGCGATCAAAAGTGAGGAGATGGAGGAGAATGATGGGAAGATTAGATATATCATGTATATTGAGGTGCCATGTTGAGTCTCCCTCTCCCTCTCCCTCATTTTCCCTTCGTGCATCATGAGGACGTCTTTGTCCACATCATGCATAAAAAAAAAGTCCCCCCCCCCCCCCCCCCCCCAAAAAAAAAATTTGGGGGGCCCTAAGGGGAGCCCCCAAGGGTCACACCCTTTTTGCATCTATAAAAGTGGTCTTCACACTAATTTCCTGGCCTCTCTCGCGTCCGACACCCATTTTGCAAACCGAAGATTTCTGCACACTCGTCTCAAAGTCCCCACTGCCGGGCGTTTCTAGAAGTCTCATCTGACATCTTGAGAAATTATGAAAATTTCCCAACCATCACTCGATGGGTCTTTAAAGCAATTTTGGAACCCTGGTTGCTTGTTGCTTAAAATCGACCTAATTGCCTATGCTGCCTTCGACGGAGTTTATTTTTCCCTTGAAATTTGGATTTTTTGGCAAATTTTAAGCACCTTCCAGATGCAAAAAGCCACCACTCACCTAGGCACGAATCGAAAGCTTGTGAGCACTGAATGATATCAGTGAGGCCATTGGCCTTGCAAACCTGCTTGAATTGCTCTAAGAAGCTATATGGATTGTCATTTGGCTCATATCTGTCTAGCTGCTTAGCAACAACATGGATTTTTGATTGTCTCTTGGAGCCCTGGCTGACTCCTAGCCCTGCAAGCAATGAGGTTGCTAGTGCTATTGCGCTTTGCTCTGCGGATGTGTTATCTAATAGTCACTCCATGAGGACCTCACTAAGGTATCCTTCTAGCGCCCTCTCACCCTCTATGGTCATGTTCAATTTCTGGTTGCTAAGGCTAACACTCTTTGGATCTCTCACATTTCTACATTCTGTTGTAAGCTTCTAGCTTATTGTTCCTGATTGTATGCCACTATGACTTGCAAAGCTTCTCGCACTAGTTTCCTCTCCTCTTTGATGTCCGATATGATATTCTTGGATGACCTATCGTGGTGGTCCATCCAGGTTTGCAAGTCATACTTGCTCATTATTTGTTGGATTTCATTTGGAAATCCCCTAGATTGAGCTCTTTGTTGTGCCTGCGGTTCGTGTTGGTCTCTGCCATATATACGGTCTCTTGTTGCACAAGGGTGTCGGTGATGAGGTTGATTAAATTGGGTAGATTCACACTTGCAATGATGTTAGACCTTTGATTTGTCTAGCTCCTATGTCGTGTCTTCCTCTTAGTCCTACCACTTGGGGTTCTCGATTACCGATCTAAGTTTTAGGGTCTTCTCCAACCGATGGGTTTGTTCAGTTTCTTAAGTTTGAGTGAGTTCTTTGTTATTTACAAATACTCCTCAATTTAAGTTTACTTAGTGTGTGTGGTGCTCTTTTTCGTACACTATGAGAAATCAGCTTTCGGCTTTTTAGTACTCTCCCAGAGATAAAATCAACGTGGGGTCTAAATGCAGAATGGAAAATGTAGCTCATGCTATTCCCCTTTTTGTTCACAGCCTAATGTGGCTCTAAGTGCATTCTTTGGATATTCCTAAGAATTGTCTAGGGTCTTTACTGCTCTTCTCTAGTAAAACATGGTGGAATTGGGGTCTATGAGTTAGTTTTGGCTCTAAGCGGGATTGGACTCTCAACTAGGCTACTAGAGGTTGACGCTAGGCTGTAGGTCACAATTTCTAGTGTTCTTGGCTTCATTAAGTTGGGTTGTTTGCCTAGGGTGGGTTTTGGGGTCTAACTAGCTGGTTCTGGTCAGAGATTGGGTGATTTGTCATTGTTTTTATGTTCGACCCTATTGGTTTGATTCCTAGAATCAGACGATCCAATTTTGGGTAGTCCAACGACTCTGGGAGTCAGACGGTCCGAGTTCGATTGGGTGTGTTCGCGATTGGATCAAAGATTGGGTGATTTGTCATTGTTTTTATGTTCTGCCCTATTGGTCTGATTCTTAGAATCGGACGATCCAATTTTGGGTAGTCCAATGACTCTGGGGGTCGGACGGTCCGAGTTCGATTGGGTGCGTCCGTGATTGGATGGCAGTTTGATCAGACCAAGGTAGTATGATTCCTAAGTTTGGTCCGATTGGGGGTTGCCCAATTGGACTAAAAGGTGGTCCAAATGGGGTGTCCACTTGGACAAAAAGTTGTTCTAACAATTTGATTGGATGGTCAGATCGAAAGGAGGTCTGGTGGGACGGTGGTCTACCGGTTGGGCTTGGTCTAACTAACCAATTGGACTGTCCGATTATTTCACCTCTAGGAGTCAGACATTGACAGGGTGGTCCAATTGCGGCAGGTGCAAGCGCAGATGCTGGCGCAATCAATCCTAAGGGTCCCTAGGGTTTATTGCATAACCTGTAACCTTCTAAAACAAGCAAATAGAGCACAAGGAGGGCCTGGAGGTACCTGAATTGGAAGATAAACTTAAAATCAACACACTCGATTCATTTGTACATGCATCTCTCTCTCTCTCTCTCTCTCTCTCTCTCTCTCTCTCTCTCTCTCTCTCTCTCTCTCTCTCTCTCTCTCTCTCTCTCTCTCTCTCTCTCTCTCTCTCTCTCTCTCTCTCTCTCTCTCTCTCTCTCTCTCTCTCTCTCTCTCTCTCTCTCTCTCTCTCTCTCTCTCTCTCTCTCACAAGCACTCTCTCACAGTGAAATGCAAAAATGATCTATGGGATTTTTGGGTCATGTGTAGTCATCTTTAACCTTCCAACTCCATGTCTTGCATGCATTAAACCCCAAAACTCAAAATTTTTTCCTTTTTTTCTCCTTGTTTTACCTGTTTCATAGCAGCAAAACCCTATTGTTTCCTTGCAAGTTCTTGGTCCTAATCTACCTAAATGCAACCAAAAATCACAAAGTAATCCTTGGGTTGAAGTAATCTACTTGTCTACTCATTAAAAAAATCCAAACACTTACTTGTTTCGAAGATCAAAGTGCCTAAATCTCGTACCTATATCAAGCACCGATTCGAGAGTGAAACCCTACTTCAATGCTTGATTCGAAGCGTGCAAGCACTCAAGGATTAAATTTGTTGGTCTTGGCAATGGAACCAAAATGTTGGGAGCTCACAATCAATCGTCAAGGCCCATGAATCACTTATTCTTTCAAGTGTTCAAGATAAGCACTAATGGCTACCTCTCATATAGCCGACATGCTATCCCTCTCTAGGAGTGTAGTGAGCTTACCTCGATGCCTGATTGAGTACCTTCCTCCCTCGTATGCACAACGATAGCTCCACGATTCATGATGCAAGCTCAAGCAACCTCAATCCCTCTCCTTCAAGCTCCATCCTCCATAGCCACACGAGAGAAGAGAGGAGAGGAGAGGAGAGGAGAGGAGCAGAGCTTCTCCACCCCGGTCCCTTACCCTCACACACTCACTCACACTTCCACACTCAAGCACAAGCAAGAAGGTAAGAAGAAGAAGAAGAAGAAGAAGAAGAGCTTTTGCCACACACCAAAGAATGAGCTTCTCATTCACTTTTTGAGTTTATATACAAAACCCTTATATCCCTTTTGGGTAGTCATCCAATTTTTTACATGGTCGGTCATGCCATGGCCTAGGCCCTCTTTTATATTGTCCTCCTAGCTTCCTAACTTCCTTTCTACTGCTTGTCTACCCTTATAATTTGCACAAGAGGGAGCTTGGTGCTCTTTTACAAGGATTTTGGCTGTGCCTTTACATTCAAAGGTGGGCCTTCTCTTTTTAAGCACTTTTTGGGCTCCAATGGCTACGCCTTGGACTTCTTGTGACCATGCCTGTGCTTTTGGCTCTTCCAGGTCTGATTTCCTTTTGGGCCACCTCTTTTAGCTCTCAACTTGTAATTTTTC
The DNA here is from genome assembly GCF_053477565.2 of Lygodium microphyllum. Classification (NCBI taxonomy): domain Eukaryota; kingdom Viridiplantae; phylum Streptophyta; class Polypodiopsida; order Schizaeales; family Lygodiaceae; genus Lygodium; species Lygodium microphyllum. Next base: position 24,394,108 of record NC_141151.1, read on the forward strand.
ACTTTTTTCACTTTTTCTTGTGTTGAGGTTAACACCAATAGAGGCAAAGGACATGATTCATGATGTAGATGTGGTAGAGCTAGATCTCGGGACTCCCAATGATCCTCACCCTATTAAACTGAGCACTATGTTATTTGCGGATGGGTGTGTAGATTATGTGGCACTTTGACTGGAGTTTAGGGATATATTTGCATGGAGTTATGACAAACTAAAAGGGATTACCCCTTATGTTGCCATGCATACAATCCCATTGAAAGAAGGTAGTAAGGTAGTGAGGCAGAAGGTTAGACATATGTCTTTTGAGCTGAGAGAGTCTTTTTTTGAGAAATTGAGGCATTTAAGGAAGGCTAGTTCGATCTTCCCCATTGAACATACAAAATGGTGCTCACTAATAGTAATTAGAAAGAAAATCTACCAATGTGTTGATTTTAATGAACTAAACAAGTAGACGATGAAGAACTATTATTCTTTGCCCTTTATCGATCAGATTTTAGATCAATTGGTAGGGAAGAGATATACTCTTTCATGGACTATTTCACAGGTTATAATCAGATGGCCATAGATCATGAGTCTTGGCAAAGCCGGCTAACAAGACATTTGCAGATATTTCCCTTGAAGAGTTGAAGGTTTTCATAGATGATTTGGGGGTAGCTACCATGATCCGTCATAGATAATTGATTGTTATGCGCATAGGTTTTGAGCGATATTTTGAGTATTGTAAAGCATTGAATCCTCAGAAGGGTATATTCAGGGTGCCTTATGGTTTGCTATTGGGTCCTATTTTGAGTATAATTGGTATTGCCACCAACCCTAAAAAGAGATGAAGCCTCTATCCCATCATGGTATGCGCCTATCACACATCATTTATCAACAAGAAACCTGACGAAAACTCTTTTTAAATATGAGAAGAGAAAAATTAAGTCACAAGCATATAACTTTTCAATAATAGCATGTGTTTTACATAGGAAATTTGTGGATGAGATTCATTATTGTTGTGTGGTGCCTGATGCAGTACCCTTATTCTAGAGGAATGTCATGATTTAGCATGTGTAGGTCATTTTGTTGGATGGCTCATCACCAAGAAAGCTTTATGTATTGGCTATTGGTGGCCAACAGTTTTCCAAGATGCTTTTTCATATGTTAAGCATTGTGATATTTGCCAGAGACACGATGCTAGGGAAAATCGTAAGTGACCACTTAATCTTATTCTTGTGACTTTGCCCTTTGAGAAGTGGGGCATTGATGGACATGTGCATCCTTCATTTACTATATGAAAGCATAATATCATTGTGGTGATATACTAATTTACAAAATGGTTTAAAGCTTGAGTTATGATGAAGAACAATGCCAAGAAAACAACTAGTTTCATTATGAAACAAATTGTTTGATGTTTTTGTCCGCCTAAGGAATTGATGTCCGACCATGGGACACACTTTTTGAATGAGGTCATAGAAGCCTTGACCAAAGATTTGAAAATAAAACATAATAAAACAACCCCATATAATTGCCAAGAGAATGGACAAGTAGAGAGTACCAACAAGCAGCTACTGGGGATTCTATCCAAGACTATATTTGATGGTAAGCGAGACTAGGACAAGAAACTTCATGTGGTTGTTTGGGCTTAGAATATGATGTTCAAGAGAGCAATATGCCACACCCCATTTAAGTTCGTATATGGGGAGGAGTGTGTCTTACCCTTGGAAATTGAGTTACTCATTGTGAGGTTTGTATTGAACCATTCTTTGGGTGAAGAGGAAGCATTATAGGAAAGGTTGACTTCCCTAGCATATCTTGATGAGATTCGATTGCATGCTTTGTTACATCAAGAGGTAGGGAAGAAGATGATGAAAGCGCTTTGTGACCTTCATGCTAAAAGATATAAATTTGTGAAGGGTCAGTTGGTGTTGTATTATGATACACTCACGAGTTATTTCTTGGCAAGTTAGAACCCAAATGGGATAGCCCTTATGAGATTGTTTGTACAGGAAAGAATGGCTCTACAACCCTTTTAGTATATTTGTAGGGGGTAGAGTTTAAAAATAAAGTAAACTTTAATAAGTTGAATCTCTATTATATATAGGGATAGACATTAGACTTGGTACCTTTGTAGGTCTCTTCCAAGATCCATCTTAAACTTGTAGTAGGTGCCAAGACAATCAGATGGCTAGAATCATTCCTTATCTTGAACGCCCATATTTAGAGCAATGTTACCACCAAGGTTGGGTGGTCTAGTGGAGTAAGGATTATCATATTACTAAGTGGCAAGATGGATCTTTTATGTGGGATGTTAAGGTCTACTGTAACCATTGTCATAGGATTCTCATCAGCATCCCTATTGAGTTTAGTGAGGAAGGAAGGATTGTACTATGACGTGCTCGCCTATTGGCTATCCAAGCACGTTTTGGCAGTCCATCAAGAAGTGAATCTAAGAATTGCCACCCGGCATTCCCATGGAATGTCATAGGGTTTGTCGCCTAGGGTTTCTCAAGTCCACCTCTCGCAACGGAACGCTCGCGGCTGAACCCACTAAGATCGACCTAAAACTTGAGTCCCTAGTGATCAAGGTCTCTTGACAACATTCTTGCATCGGGTCCTAGACATTCTACCTTACACATAGTTACCCAATCCGAAGCAGATCCATACCCCACTTGGTTCGAGGAGATTGAGAAATGAGAGGGACACGTCGTTCCACCTCTCTGCCCGTAGGGTATAATTCCATTCCGGTCCCCTAAAATGGTATGAATCGGGTACTAACCCGCGCTGCGAACGATGGTAAAATCTTGTGAGAAGCCTCTTAGTTCTCTGGGATCACCCATCCATAGGATAGACCCGTTGTGGGTTCTACCCACCCGCTTCCCTCAATAGGTGTACTTTAGTTATCTAATTAGCCCTATCACATTTATGTGCAACATTTAAAAGCAGCTTCCTTAATTAAGCCTTTTGGGGAATAGGGTTCGTTCAGACAATCTTATGGCACTGATACGAAAACAATTTCAGATAGGTCCCTTGGAAGTAAACTTAATATTAGCATTTTTAGCTGAGATACAAGTCTTGCTCAAAAGGGACAATATCCGCAATCCATGAGGATGCACCTTATTTCCTCCAAGAATCCGTCCTTGCACTAGCAATAGGGGCCCTCGAGAATCTATCTCATGTCACGCAGCAGATCATTTGAGTAGGACCCAAAAGTAGCGAATTTATAGCAAGAGCCCCCCTTGGCATTCAAGCGCCCTCCCATGTTTAAACCAACCCATGGAGAGGCCTCTCATGGCGGGTTTGGTCCATGTTCCCATCATGGCTATTCAAAACCCCCTTGGCTAGGGTTGGTGGCCATCTGAGGGTGGTTTGGCGTGCCCTCCAAAAGTTTAACCTTATTCATTAATCCCATTTCTTTTATGAGTTTGGGGTTATACAATCTCTTACAATAGGTGTTCCTAAGCTTACAAGCACAAACAATGGTGCAGGTGAGTGCTCTGGACATCTGCTAAGGTGGGGTTCTAATCTTTGACGCTTAGCATTTGTCCTTCTTGACTTGGCAGAATTTTCCAATATCCTCTAGGGGATAGGGAATACCTTCTTTCTGACCCTGCTCCTATGTGATAGGAGCGAGAAATTATGCAATTATCCGATAGTTCTCGAATGGTAGCTATCCTAGCTTGCTAGCCTTTAGTCCAGGGTTCTAGTCTTGGAAAAACGGCACCCGAATTTTCTTGTATTAGCATCAAGTTGTGTCATGGTTAAGGGTGATATCATCAAGGTTGTTTTAGCTTTATTGAGGCCAGATGTAGGATAGAGACCACTGAGTGTTTTACTTGTCTCAAGTCCTCCTAGTAGTTTGGCTCGCTTACTTTTAAACCCTAAATAAGTCAAGTAAAGCCCTATCCTTACATATATAGGGTTCATTTTATTGAACAACCTTGAGCAATTTTAGCATTTCATATGCACGTCTTACAACTATCTTTATGATGAATCCCTAGCAATGCAACTGAAACTTTCCATGATGCCACGCAATCTAGATGCGTGTCTTTCCTAAGACAATGATGCAATGTGGGGCTTTTGCTCTTGGGAATTCATTTCTATGCACATATGCAAAACATAAATAGAGACTTGTATTTTTCTTTTGAGTGGGGGTCATGAAGTTATCATGCCTAATGAAAATGCGAGCTACTTCCCTCTAAAGGGTTATAGGAGCCTAATACCCGGCTTAGTATTGCAATGACCTAAATATACTTAACTGTTACCGTAGCAACTCACGATCCTCATGTACTTGATTCAAGCCTTTACTCCTACCTTTCCACTTTCACAAATTTCACGATGCAAAAGTATGATTTCCGCTTAATGATGAATATGCTTAATCGTCACGATAACCCATTTTTTAGTTTCTTTTACCCCTCAAACATTCCAATGCTAGAGCATAAATCTAATGCACTATGAGCACAAACAATAAAGTCCTTGATTTCAGTGTGTGCAAATGCAAAATCATTTGCACAAGTTGTTCGTTCTAAACGTGCTAGAGTGCAATAAAACACAATTTCCATCATGATTGAATAATGCAACCTAATTGGTGGTTAGTTAACATAGATTTTTACCAGAATACTTCTCCCTTCCCAATGAAGTCGATCTACATTTTTAAGAGTTCCCATCAAAGTAGGATTTATGGGGCACACCTAGTTACCAAGTGACGTGGTTCCTTGACCTGCAGCTCCATTAGCTGAAGCAAGATTCATGCTCGATTGGACCTTACTTCACTTGGGAGGCATCGTATAATTTCGGCTTTTTCTTCGCAACTACGCACCCAGGCTTCAAGAGAGTTAATTCCTTGTGCAAGGAAATTGACTATGGGGTTTCTCTTAGAGGGGGGGAAAAAGGAAGGGTAAGCCTGGAAATCTTCAAAGGGGAAAATTTTCCCTTTCTCTCTATCTTTTCTCTTACTCTCTCTTTCCCTCACTCCCTCTCTCTCTCTCTTCTCTTACTCTCTCATTCTCTCTCTCTCTCTCTCTCTCTCCTCTTACTCTCTCCCTTTCTCTCTCTAGTCATATAGCATGGAAGAGTCACGATCCCCCAATCCCCTATAGTGTATTGGGGGGGGGGGGGGGGGAGAGGATAGCATGGTATGGAGGTCCCCCCTATCTGCCCCTATCTCTTTCTAGGCAATCGTTGGGCTGCCACCACTCAACTGTGGTTGATGGGGAGAGAGGGACTAGTGATGTGTCGTCGTCCACAGCAGCTCGCCCTCTCCGTCCGCTAGCTGGAGCTCCCCCACACCCACGCATGTCATCACACAAAAACCCCCTTGCGTCTACCACTTGGAGCTCCCCCATGCCTACTCGTCCTCACGTGGCGGCCCCCCCTCCATCCGCTAGCTGGTGGCGTGGGGGCGTTTATTCTTTTTTTTCTTAAATTTTTTTCGTTAATTAAAGGGGGGCGGGAAATACATTCGAGGGGGGAAGAGGGGAAATATTACATGTATGTGCTATACATCCTCTCTCTCAACTCAATTTTGACTATCATAAGTACGATTAGACTGATTGGTATGGCATGGGCTATCAATGAAGCATGGGTCTATACTTTATATTTTGACAGAGCTTTCTGAGAGCCCGCTAAGCATATGAGTGTTGGTATGGTTATTAAAGACCCCCGACATAGAGTCATTATGAAAATGGGAGTTTATTTACTTTTACTAATAACATGGTAGAATATGATGCCTTAATCATGGGGTTGAATATAGCCCGACGTGGTGGTATTTGCCATTTATTGGTGAAAGATAACTCACAACTAGTGATCAATCAATTGAATGGGACTTATAGTGTAAGAGATCCCATCTTGCAGATGTATCATCATATAGCCTTGGATATATTTTAGATTTTTGAGATAGTGACTTGTCAACTGGTTCCTTGTCAATGGAACCACTTTGAGGATTTGTTGGAAAATTATGCCTTTGTCAAGGATATCTTTCTCAATTGTGGTCCTAAGGGGTTATTAGAATTGCTTGATCTTATTAGCCCATGACTACTAAGAGGACTATTTCTTTCATAGTAAAATGCTTTATTTCATTAGGCCAAGAGGGTCGATTATTTTGCAGTGCACTGGTTGATTTCATAAGGTCAAGAGGTCCATGTATTTGTTTGGTGTGAGTGTAGTTAATGGTTTCTTGTCTTAGTGTTGTACTAAACAGATTTGATGGAGTACCTGGAGCAAGTCTCTTGATGCACCAAAGCTTCTTATGGTCAAGTCCAAGTGATGTCCTTCCTTTATGAGTTCTTTCCCTTTGTGCTATGTGTGTGTGTGTGTGGGAGGGGGGGGGGGAATTTTCCTCTTTTGGGGACCAACATTCAAGGCATGAAGTCCTAGGGTTTGGTTTAGTACATCCTAGGTAGGTCTGAGTAGTTGTCCACCTCCAGTGTTGGCATTGTTGGGTACTCTAAGATCTGTTTTAAGAGTGGTCCTTAGTGGCCCTATCTTGCTAGCTGGCTACACAATTGTTTCTAGGAGCTTTTGTTAGTTGTGAGACAGATAGAGAAGCCTGCCAAATAAAATAAAGAGAAGAAACAATGAATATATTTGAAAAACCCTATATAAATACAAAGGTGTGTAAAAAGGAACTCTAACCCTTGGAAAAATAAAAGAAAAGAAAGGAAAATACTAAGAGTAGATGATCATTGCCTTGCGAAGGGTTGGTAGGTTCCTGGGGATGAGTCCTGATGCCTTGACTTCTTTAGGGTGATATTTAGCCAAAAAATAAATAAGGATGGTCGGAGAGAAAATAAAAGCAAGCATAAGAAAATGATTTAGTGTCACCTTGTGAGAGCTTGTCAGGTTCTTGGATACCAAGACATGACCTAAGACCGATGCCCTATTCTCCTTGAGTCACAATACTCTCAATTCTCTCCTTTTTACATGCATGAGTATCAATTCCTAAAGTAAAAAAAGGTGACAAATGAAGTATCTAAAAATGAAAGACTAGGCTAGAGAAGCCCTTGTCTAGTAGGAGTTTTTGGTCAAGTTATCCTAGGTTAGGTAGATATGTCAGACCACCACTTAGGATGCCTCCTTTGATAGTTCTTTTTAGCTAGTTTGTGTTGGAGCAGTTGGTTAGGTACTAGCTCTTGATCTTTGTCAAACTATGCTTGGCCTATCCCTTGTGGATCTTCATGTCTTGATTTGTTAGGGGGTAGGGTGAGAGCTATGTTTGTGTTTTGTTGTGTATTTTCTTTGTAGTAGCTTGATGCTCTTTATGGTTTCTAATGTGTAGATCAGTTCATGGATTCGATGAGCTGAGTTGCTCTATCCTATGGTGGTCGACAATGAAAGTAGATTTTACGACGTGAGAAATGCAAAAAATGTACCAAAATTTGTCAATTTGAGGTAGAACTAGAAGCATGTTAGAAGCGACGGTTGACAATTTAAAGCTATCGTGGAAGATAGAATTTCAAATCACTTTTGAAGACGAACTTTGCAGTAGTCTCAAATTTTTCATAATCTTTCCAGGTGCTAGAATGAAGTGGAATGAGTTTTAGGCAGTGTGAGACTCCAAGACGATTAGGAAAAAAATTTCGGAGTTGAAATTAGACATCAGATGCAAGAGTAGCCAAAGACCGCCGACAAAGGATCCAGTATATGTAAAAGAGCCTTAGAAATTAAAGGATCATGCCCTTTGGGGGCTCAAGAGCCCAAAATTTTTCAATTTGGAAGGGGGGGAGCTGTTTTCAGCTGTGCACATGGAGAAAAATGGTGACCTCTTCATGTAGGTGACAATTTATGGGGAGAGGGTCTATGAAGCATCAAAGTAATGACATAACTTGATCATAGCCACCTTCTATTTCTTCATAGACCCTCTCCCCATAAATCGTCGCCTACACAAAGAGGTCAAGTTATGTCGTTACTTTGATGTGAACAATAGAATAGTGGAAGCAGATTATGGGAGTGAGTTGTGATCTAATCTACCCATTTAAGTATTGAAAAGGACAACATCATGGGTTGTTCCGATGCTGCCTTAACAGCGCTAAAGTGAAATCATGAAAGGGTTGTTTGTGTGCATCCACACTAGTTGATTATGAGTTTACTTCATTGAGCACATGTGTCATTCACCTTGCATTCACATTTTCATACTTGGTATCAAGAGAATTAGCTCTTGGATGCATGGCACTTGATTTCAAACGATTGGCCCACGTTGAGTGTGAGATTCTCTAAGCTGTAGGTCTAGTGTTATCATTGCATTTGGTGATGTGGTAAGGATTATATTATCCCTTTTATCAAAAGAGAGGACCACGTGGCGTATGTGCTTTATGTTGAAACAGTGCATCCTAGGGCTAATCCCTAGGGTGTAGGAGAGTTGTAGTGGGGTCAGAGTGATATGCTAGGGGGTGCTCCCTTTGTTTGTGTCACAAGAAGGTGCTAGCCACCGATATGTTTGAATACTCCCATTGCTTGGAGTCAAGAAGGGCACCACATTGGAGTATAGAACATCAACCCCTTTTCCCATAAGTCATAGTTTCACTCTGAATCCCTAAAACCACACAAAGTTGAGATCTAAAATTATTAGGGAAGGTCTTTGTTCAACTCTTTCCTCAATTATCTTAATTCTAATGCCTTGAAGAACAACTCTTGGCTTACTGAGACCACCCATTCATGAGACCCATGGGGGTTTTCGCCCTCCCACTTTCTTGGATGGTTTGTTTTAGTTATTTAATTAACCTAACACATTTGTATTGGAAATCCAAGTCAGCTTCCTTAATTAACCATTGAACAATGGTTCCTTCACCTAATTTATTGTCATAAATGCAAAGACAATGTAAAATAATATTTTGAAAGTAGTTACTAAACAATGTATTTATCTTGCACCTTCTCCAAGGTGCAACCCTAGATAAGAATTCTATCCCTTAACCATGATTCATGTTCAAAGAACCTCGATAGTTGTGTCTAACCCTCATGGCACATGACCCATCAATCCACCCTTAACTAGTATCCGTGCCTTCCAAGAAGACCATCCTAGGCTTGTACCGGTTAATGCCAATCCTAGGTAGATCCAAGGAATTTATGGCCAGAGCCCCTTAGCACCCTTGTTTCCTCCTAGTCTAATGTCATCCCTACATAGAGATGTCTCACATCTAGGGGCTTGTCCTAGCATCCAATGCAGATAAACTAGCCCATTGGTGAAGGGCTCCCATGATTAGCCTTGAGGGAGGTGTAACACATAACCAGAGTTCCGCCCATGAGGGCACTATATCTCTTTTTCAAAATGTACAAACAAGGCACCCAATCTATCTTTTCCTAGGAAATTATTCTTTTTCCAAAGCAATAACACCATCATCAAGCATTATGAGAAATGATAGCCAATTGTGGGTTAGCTACCCTCATCAAAGCATATGCCCCACCCTATTGGCTTCACACCTTGTGAAGCCATGATCTATGGTTATCAAGCAAAAAGAAAGGGTTTTTGAATGCAAATCCATAGAAAAAATGGAGATAAGTAGGAATACCATGAAAAGATAATTGAACTCATGCCTAAATTAGTGGAACAAGCATTGGGTTTGAACAATAAAAGAGGCAAATACAACAAGATGACAACGCTGGTGGTAATATCCCAAAGTTGGAAGGACTCAAATGTGGTGACACCACAAAGGGAGTGCTCTTTATAGATTCTTAACATCATTCAAATAGAGCCAAAAAATTTTCATTTTCTATGGTTCCTCAAGGAAAAATACAACTCATAACATATTCCCTTTAAGAAGTACAATTATTTAAGAATTCAACATAAAACCTTTCAATACATAGAGATTGTTCATCCATAAGTTTTCATGCATATTTAGATCTAGGTAGCCTCTATATGCATTTGCCATTCTAGGGCTTTCTAAGTTCCTTCAAGGGTTTATAGTCCTCTACACGTTTTATCACGTAATTTAGAACTAAGTTGTTATTCAAGTAAATCGTACTATTAATCATTCTATCTAACATTTACTTTTGTCAACAAGAGCTTATCTTCAACTATTAGATCACTTATCCTTCTAAGAAAATTGCTTTCAAAAAGGGAAGTCTAACTTTATAAGAGGCACCCGAGAGGCTTGCATCACAATTGGGAAGTTGTTGGATGCTTCCAAAATGCAAGCACTCTTCTTGAGTGGAATCTCCCTAGCCTAGGTCCATCTCAATGTTATGCATCTCTTCTTATTGAGGGAGGAGAGAGAAGAAGAAGAAGAAGAAGAAGAAGAGAGAGGGGAGAGGGGAGAGGGGACATGAATGGGGGGGAGGGTAGTTGTTGTTTTTTTAAATAAATAAATGAAGAATTTGAAACCACCCATCCCACACACAAGCATGGGGTGGGGTAAAAAATTTTGCAGTGTTGGGAATGAATGGAAGGGGAGGAGTACGGTGGGTCAGCCGCAAGTTGTCGAAACAGACGAGACACATGTTGAGGCAAAAACCAAGCGGATAGCTAGTGAGACAAAAAATTCATGCAAAAAGTAATTTGAAAATATCCATGCATCGGATTGAGGTGCAACAAAAATTAAAAAAGGGCAAGATGATAAAAGTGTAATATTTTCGCTCGAAATATTAAGTTGACCTTAAACCCCGCACACCCCGCGCAATAAGGCACCCTAGAGTAATCTCCCACATTGTAAAAATTTGGCAGTTAAATGCTTATCCCGTGCAGGCGTTAATAAACCCGAACCGTGTTGTGCAAATAAGGCCAAGGCTAAAACCCGCAAGCTGCAGGGAACACCCTTCACGAGAAAAAGGGGTTAATGGATAACTTTAGTGCAAATTCATTTAATAATAAACCCCTCCCCCCTCAGCCGATGCATGGCAGGGGAGAGGAGTGTGAGAGGGAGCGTGAGAACTCCTTGTGAGGTGGAGAGCATGGGGGAGAGAGAAGGCATGCAAAGTATGCCATGGGAGTGGCTATCTCTTCCCCCCCTTAGCCTATATAAACTCCCCCCTGGAGCGTGGGAGGGAGGCACGAGGAGAGAGAAGGGAGGAAGACTGCTGCTGCTGCCATAATGTGCTGCCCAGGCCATCGCCATTCCGCCACGCAGTCTGCCTACAACCGCGCTGCTGTTGCCCACTCCATCGCCATCATCATCGCCTTCATACTCATCATCTTCATCGTCATCTTTCCCCCTTCCCAATCATTTCCTCCTCTCACGTCATCCCTGTACCTCAGAAGTAAAGAAGCTTGTTCAAAAGCTTCTAAAACAAGGCTTCTATAAGCCTTGTTCACCTCACCATTGCGGGTTAGCCTAAAATCACATTCTATAAGGGCCGTGTCCCACACAGAATAGAAGATCCAGGGCAGAAAGGGATTTGATATGCGAAAGAGTCAAAGAGGAGTTGCTGAACCAGAATTCGACTCATCAATGGCTCCCAAGAAAATGGCAAGAGGTGCTCACGCGTGAGTTTCTACCTCAAGCACACGCGTGGACAACCCTACGAGTCCTCATGCCCAGGTTCTTAGAGGTTTAATTCCACGTAAAAAGAATGCATTAGGCACGTTTAAATTTCATGAGGAAGTTATGAATGCAATTATTCATTCGTCTTATGAGTTTTAGTTGCATGTTGCACTTTGCTTGCATTTCCAAAGCTGCAATCCTAAACGCATATTGCATAGATTAAAAAGATGAAATTGTTTAAATGCATCCTTGTCCTCCTCACAAGAAAGAACAAGCACTTAATGCATTTAGGCAATGATTCCTAGATGTGATTCATAGGAAATAATCGTCGATGTCCATAAAAATGTTGTCCAAGTAATTGCATTACATGGAAGGGATTTATGTACCATGCATATTGCATGCGATGTTAATTGCATCCTAGGTTCGTTAAGTATCGAAGGACAAATTAAAATCATTAATGGTCTTGTGATATTCATGAACTTTGTCTATCAAAGATGTTTTAGAAAAGATGCATTTCATGTTAAATCATGAATTCAATGCATTGGACAAAGGGTTTATAGGAATAGTTCTCAACGTAGGTTTCTATACGAGTTAGTCTAAATCATCAATCACTATGATTTAGGCAAGGAAAAGAAATGGTTATTGCAAGCCTTATAGTAGCAAAGAAGGTAAAGTCTATGATTCGCATACTCACATGGAATGTCGCATTTTGGGATTGTTTACATCTTTTTAGGGAAAAAGTATTAGCATCTTAAGGAAATATCCCTTCTTGTCAAGACAATTAGTTCGAATAGGTAATTCGCTTTGCATTGGTGTAACTCAAACGATGATTACCTCAATGCGCTAGGTAGAGTTTAGTACGCTAAAAATTATGCCTAGTATCGCACTTGGGATGCCAAGTCAAGACTTTCAAACCCAAAGGTCCTACCCACATTCACAGAATGTTAGGGTTAGTTAGTTGCCCATATAATAACGATCTAGGGTTTTACCCTAAGGATTGAATGACCTAATACTAGACTTTCGATTGAGTTTAGAAACCCTAGGGCCAAACGTTATTGGCCTAGTAAGATTAGGGTTGGGTTGAGTCAAGAGGACATCCCAAACCCTACATCTTGATCAAGTGTATTTCTTGACCAATGTACCCGGTGCGGCTAACAACCCCCTTGGATAGGGTCAGGTAGACAGTCGGGGGTAACTGATGTTGCCTCTCCCTCTAGGCCTTCAACTTGAAGCATTAATTATTTTTTCATCTTTAGTTCTTTGAGCAAAGCAATACAAGCAGTGCTCCTAAACTGTATAAACACAATCAATCCAGTGGTCGTTTGTTTGGCCAACTGCTAAGGTATAATCCTTATCTCCGAATGCATCCAGCATTCGATCCGGGATCAATTGCAAATTGGCAAGATCCCGTTTCTTGTTTACCCTTTTATCCTTGGGTTAGGGTCATACCCTGTTAACCCAAATTAACCAACACCTTAGGTTCCTCAAATTAAGACAGTAAATCTTGGCGACTTTGTCGCTCTAACTTGATTTGTCAATTTCTTGCTAGGCAATTCATAGTTACCCTAACTTGGTAAACCAGTCCAAAGAAGGGTGATGTAGCAGGATGTCTACTCATCCTCTCGCAAATTAGACTTGCACTAGAACCTGCCAACCTTGTGAGAGCTCTCCGTGGGTGCTACTTGGAGCACGAGGACGCTTGGGTGCCAGGGGGGGCTCTGGCCGTAAATCCCTTGCCTTCCGGTCCTGCACAAGAGGCCGACGTGACTCGGGATTGGATCTCGAGGCCCGCATACTAGTCTACGGGCAAAAACTTGGATTAGTAATCCCTGAGGATTTTTGGATTGCCTTCGGGTGGATTATGGATTAGGCCACGGGTTGGATTATATGATGTATTCCAAAGATAAACATGATCAATTGTTGAAAAGGGACTTGCTTGACATTGTTTTTCTATGTCAATGCTAAGATTATGTGAAGGAATCGGTTAATAATAGGCTAATTAAGGAAGCTATTTTTGTGTGTCAAACTAAATGTGGTAGATAATTAGACAACTAAGGAAACCCTGAGGAAAGTGTGGTGGATGTGGCCATGGGTCCGTCCTACGGATGGGTGGTCCTGGTTGGCCGAGAAATTTTCTCGAAAGAAGTTGACAGCAAGGTAACGATGACTTAGAATCTAGGAAGCTAGAGTCCGATTTGTGCTGTTTTAGGGGAACGGAATGGGACTATGCCTTATGGGCAAAGAGGTCGAGCTCACATCCCTCTCATTTCCTATTCTCCTTGAACCAAGTGCAGCATGAATCCGCTTCGACCCTGACGTTTCTGCGTAAAGTAGTTTGTCTAGGGTTCGACACTAGCTACCGTTCTAGGAATTTGACCACCAGGAAAACCCTGATTCAGGTCGGTCCTAAGTGGGAACGACCAGAATGCTTCCGCTTTGTGGCAGACTTGGGAAGACCTAGATCGCAAACCCCATGACATTCCATGGGAGTGCCGGGCGGCACTTTCTGGACTCTCTTCCCGATGGGCTACTAAGACGTATCCTACGAGAGAACAGGTGGGCACATTAGAGTTGGTATCAGAGCAAACCAACGAGGAACTAATATTTACAAGAAAACTTAATGAGGAGAAGAAGAGCAAATGTTGCTATTAAGAACATTTCCTTACTTATTTATCAATGCTAACTTGCAGAGTCACGAAGCATGGAATAAACTCTTGGTGTTCCAAGTTATGTTTATGACTGCGATGCGTGCTTCGGATTATCGATGGAGGATCAATATGATGAATATCCTAGACCGCATCTACAATCCTTCACCGATGTATGTGGAATGGGGATGGATGGGTGATTCAGGAATCTATTACATAGCTGCCCACCGATTTGTGTACCTTCGAACCAACTTAAAGAGAATCAAGTGGTTGGAAGACTTAAAGATCGTGAAGCTGTTCATCTTTGTTGAAGCTCACACAAATGCAACCCTACATGTCGGCAGTCAAAGGGTCAAGCAGAACATGTATGTGTGTGAGGAAGTGACTCGAATAATCCCTGTCGACAGAATCAAGGTGTTGGGATGTTATGAGAAGAACGAGTATCAAAGGAAAGGATACCCTAATCTTCCAATAACCTATTGATTCTTGAAAATCCATGACCCCAATCCATACTATTACTCACTTCCCGTAGCTCAATGTAACACAATCTTATTTTCCCCGAATTAATGTATCAGCTTGTTCCATCTTCCCAAAAATAATTATACTCGAAAGGGCTACGTCCATATGAATGAAATAGACTTTTTTTAATTATCAATGATTGTCTTGATTGTGGGTATTGATAAAGAAGTTAAGTGATTAGGTCACTTGGCTGAAAGTTGAACTGGGTATGTAATGTGATGTGAGAAAACGTTTAGCAAGTCTTAACGTTAAGAATATCAATGCCCTGGCACAACCTCAAGTGCAGATTCCTAGTCCGACCCCTACGCCAAGTATGGCCGTGATTCAGGAGAAGAAGTTTCTTCTCAAGCAAATCAAGCCACCAGAATTTGACGACAAGGGAAGGACCCGTCCAAACTGATGTCGAGATCTGAATTGAATCCATGGAGGATTACTTTGAAGCAGCAGGTACTGCACCCGCCAACCAAGCAATGGTCACCAAGTTGAAACTTACCGGTGAAGCAAGACTTTGGTGGAAGCAATGGTGCAGAGACCAAGGGATCTCGGAAGGGTTAATTACTTGGGAAAAGCTTAAAAGAGCTATGGAGGAAGATATCTACCACCTGCCTATCACATGCAGAAGATGAACAAGTTCTATGAGCTGAAACAGCTTGGTCTATCTCTTGATGCCTACTATTCAAAGTTCGTCTCTCTTTTGAAGTATGCGCCACAAATGGATATGACACAACAGGTGTTGAGGTTTTGTGCTAGATTAAACCCACCTATAAACACTCACCTCGAGTCAATGCGACCAACAGATCTTCAGGATGCACTCATTCGAGCTGTACCCATAATACAGGAGGTGCAGACAAGGCCAAGAAATAACAAGACTTGGTCTTACAAGAATCAGAACAAAGGAGTGTATAGGTCCCAGGCAAAGAGAGTACAAGGCCAAAATCAGGGATAAAGGAAGAAAGCTAGAACCAACAATGTCAATAATTTCATTCCTACCCAAGGTAATGGCTGCAATCTCCGTTGTTTCCATTGCAACGAGCCTGGTCATTTCAAAAGGCAATGTCCCAAGCTTAATGAAGGACAACGATAAGGGCCATCCCAAGGAACCGTCCGTGGCCAAGGAGCCACCGCCAGGGCTAGAGGAAGAACCGCCAATGTTGTGAGTAGGGAGGTGTGCGATGAAGAAGACCTGACCATGGAAGCAGACTTTGAGAGGGCAACAGTCCATGCCGCTCTTTACAAGAAAGGCCCGAATCGCCAATTCTCGATGATTCAAACCCCATCGGATTATCAAGGTAAAGGCTTCAGAACCTTGATTGATTGTGGCAGTACACATTCCTTTATTTCACCAGTTTGTGCAAAAAGATTAGGAATAGCCATAAAAGATGCACCCACCTTGCTTGTGGAATTAGCAAATGGTCGTGAAGTCACTTATACCAGGCAAACTGCTAAGGTGGAATTCCTATTGGGAGGAAAGTTAACTTCGGTCAGATTCAAGGTTATGAATCTAGGTATCCATGAGTGTTTGCTTGGAATGGCTTGGCTTAAATCTAATGATGCCCACATTCACTGTGGAAAGGGCCAAGTTTCCTTTCGAAATTTTGAAGGGGAATTGGTCACAACTCAAAGAGAGACTGGGAAGCCTAAAATTCAATTGGCCAAAGCATCTCGGATAATAAAGGGAGTTAGAAAGGGGCTACCTGTCTATTTGATTAAGCTAAATAAGCTAGATCAGAATCAGGAGTCTAGTGAAGAACCTTCATGTCTAAAGGAGTACGCAGACGTATTTCCTGAAGACCTGACAAAACTTCTGCCTCAAAGGGAAGTTGATCATGAAATCAAGCTAGTGCTAGGAGCTGCGCCAATTGCAAAGAGACCATATAGAATGTCCATCCTAGAAGCGATTGAGCTGAAGGAGCAACTCAAGCAACTGTTAGACCAAGGCTACATCCATCTTAGCAGTTCACCATGGGAAGCTCTAGTGTTGTTCCAAAAGAAGAAGGATGGAACGCTTTGGCTATGTATTGACTACAGAGGGTTGAATCAATCAACCATTAAGAACAAATATCCCATTCCAAGGATAGATAAACTTCTTGACCGTCTTTAAGGTGCGAAGATCTTCTCCAAGATTGATCTCAGGTCTGGATATTATCAGATAAGGATCAAGGAAGAAGATATCCCAAAGACAGCATTCAGCACAAGATATGGACACTTTGAGTTCCTAGTCATGTCATTCGGGCTAACAAATGCACCTGCTACCTTCAACAAGCTAATGCAGGATATCTTTAGCCCATATCTTAATGACTTCGTACTCGTCTTATTTTATGATACCTTAGTCTACTCCAAACAAGAAGAAGATCATGAACCCCAACTTCTCATTGTTCTTGAAACAATGAGGGCACACAAGCTTTACGCCCAAAATAAGAAGTGTGCATTCTTCAAGCGACAGATTGAATATCTGGGATTCATTGTATCAGTGGAAGGAATCTTAGTAGACCCAGCCAAGGTTAGAGACGTTCTGGAGTGGCCAACACCAACACACGCTGTCAAAGAAATATGCAATTTTCTTGGATTGATAGGATGGTATAGGATCTTTATCAAATACTATGCTTTAATTGCAGCGCCATTGACTGATCTACTAAAGAAGCAAACATCAATTGTATGGTCAACTGCTGAACAATCTAGCTTTGACAAACTAAAGCAAAGCTTGGTATCAGCACCCATCTTGAAACTTCCAGACCTTAGTAAAGAGTTTGAAGTAATAACTGATGCTAGCGCACTTGCCTTAGGATGTGTGCTTATGCAAGAAGGTCATCCTGTAGCATACTCTTTGAGGAAACTGAAGAGCCATGAGAGAAATTATGCTACTCACAATCTGGAGCTTTGGAGACACTACTTGTTGGGTAACAAGTTTCCCCTAGTGATGGATCATAAAAGTCTCAAATGGATCTTTACCCAAAATGAGCTCAACATGAGGCAACATCGATGGATTGAAGTGCTGGAAGAATATGATTTTGAAATCAAACGCTGGCCTGGAAAGGAGAATGTAGTTGCCGATGCACTCAGTCGTCGCAAGGCTTTTCTAAATTCTCTAATTTTGTAAGATCCTTCAATGGCCAGATCTCTAGCCACAAAGGTATCCATGCCAAACAACCCAATTCTTGAGCTAGCTAGAGAAGAGGCATGCCATGATCCAAAACCTATCAGAAGTTGCTAAGGGAGATCCCCATCAAGGATCAAGATCCGAAGCTACAGGTAAAGTATCTAGAACTATCAATGGTGGACTTGTCTACTATATAACGAGATTTTGTATACCAGCAAGCTAGTCTCTCAAGCAGAAGAAACTTTGGGAAGCTCATGACTCCTCTTTTTCAGGACATCCTGGCTATGCCAACACCCTCAATGCAGTCAGAAAGAGCTATTATTAGGAGAGGCTTAAAGGTGACATTCTCAAATATGTCACTGAGTGTTTGTCTTGTCAACGCATTAAGGCCGAAAGGTTCAAGGACGTTACAACTCCATTATGGTTGTAGTTGATATGCTAACCAAGGTTGCACATCTTATCCCTATTAAGACAAACTATAAAGCCTCAGACATTGCAAGGTTATTTATCAAGGAGATATTCAAACTACATGGGTTACCCAACAGAATCATTAGTGATCATGACTCTCTCTTCATATCACATTTCTAGAGGGCTATCTTCGAAGCCATTGAGACTCAACTCTGTTTCAGTACAGCTTACCATCCCCAAACCGATGGTCAAACGAAGCGAGTCAACCAAGTCATTGAGGATATGCTAAGGGCACACTACTGCCGTGAACCCAAAAAGTGGATCCAATATTTGCCGTTGGTTGAGTTTGCCTACAATGCTTCTTACCAACAAAGCATTCAGATGACCCCTTTTCAAGCATTGTACGGGCGCGATTGTCGAAGTCCTTTAAACTTTTTGGATCCAATGAAGCTTCAAAGCAGATGCTGGAAGATATGTATGACCAAATCAAGTCAATAAGACAAGACATCCAAGCCGCCAAGGATAGACAAAAGGCTTATGCAGACCTAAAACGTCAAGATAGATCCTTCGCTAAAGTAGACATGGTCTTCATTCGCATACGCCCAAAGAAGAGTTCCTTATCCTTGGGTGAATGCAAAAAGCTAAGTCGAAGGTATTGTGGACCCTACAAGATCCTCAAGTGCCTAGGGCCTAATGCTTACAGACTTCAACTCCCTAAGAACCTAAAGGTTCATAATGTATTCCATATCAGTCTACTGAAGAAGTATGTACCTAACCCTAATCACGTGCTTGATGATCAACAAGTTATAATGCCTAGCCAAGGAGTCCTTGAGCTATGGCCTGACAGGATCTTAGATGTTAGGGAGAGGCATTTGAGATCCAGAACCTTGAGAGAATACCTCATCCAGTGGAAAGATTATCCCAAAGAGGATGCCACTTAGATGGATGAAAGTACTCTCAACCAACAATAACCCCAGTTCTTCTCGAGATGAGGATATCTCGAGATTCCTCTAAGGGGGAGAGAATGTAATATTTCCGCTCGAAATATTAAGTTGACCTTAAACCCTGCACACCTCCCAATAAGGCACCCCAAAGTAATCTCCCACATCGTAAAAAGTTGGTAGTTAAATGCTTATCCCACGTGCGCATTAATAAACCCCAACCGTGTTGTGCAAATAAGGCAGAGGCTAAAACCCGCAAGCCGCACGGGAACCCCCTTCACGGGAAAAAGGGGTTAATGGATAACTTTAGTGCAAATATTTTTAATAATAAACCCCTCCCCCCTCATCCGATGCATGGAAGGGGAGAGGAGTGTGAGAGGGAGTGTGAGAACTCCTTGTGAGGTGGAGAGCATGGGGGAGAGAGAAGGCACGCAAAGTATGCCACGGGGGTGGCTATCTCTTCCCCCCCTTAGCCTATATAAACTCCCCCTTGGAGCATGGGAGGGAGGCATGAGGAGAGAGAAGGGAGGACGACTACTACTGCTGCCGTGCCGTGCTGCCCAGGCCATCACCATTCTGCCACGCAGTCCACCTACAGCTGCACTACTGTCGCTCACTCCATCGCCATCATCATCGCCTTCATAATCATCATATTCATCGTCATCTTTCCCCCTTCCCAATCGTTTCCTCCTCTCGCGTCATCCCTATACCTCAAAAGTAAAGAAGCTTCTTTAGAAGCTTCTAAAACAAGGCTTCTATAAGCCTTATTCACCTCACCATTGTGGGTTAGCCTAAAATCACATTCTGTAAGGGCCGTGTCCCGCGCAGAATAGAAGATCCAGGGCAAAAAGGGATTCGATACACGAAAGAGTCAAAGAGGAGTTGTTGAACCAGAATTCAACTCGTCAATGGCTCCCAAGAAAATGGCGAAAGGCACTCACACGGGAGTTTCTATCCCGAGCACACGCGTGGACATCCCTACGAGTCCTTATGCCCAGGTTCTTAGAAGTTTAATTCCGCATAAAAGGAATGCATTAGGCACGTTTAAATTTCATGAGGAAGTTATGAATGCAATTATTCATTCGTCTTACGAGTTTTAGTTACATGTTGCACTTTGCTTGCATTTCCAAAGCTGCAATCCTAAATGCATATTGCATAGATTAAAAAGATGAAATTGTTTAAATGCATCCTTGTCTTCCTCGCAAGAAAGAACAAGCACTTAATGCATTTAGGTAATGATTCCCTAGATGTGATTCGTAGGAAATAATCATCGACGCCCATAAAAATGTTGTCCAAGTAATTGCATTACATGGAAGGGATTTATGTACCATGCATATTGCATGCGATGTTAATTGCATCCTAGGTTCGTTAAGTATCGAAGGACAAATTAAAAATCATTAATGGTCTCGTGATATTCATGAACTTCTTCTATCGAATATGTTTTAGAAAAGATGCATTTCATGTTAAATCATGAATTCAATGCATTGGACAAAGGGTTTATAGGAATAGTTCTCAACGTAGGTTTCTATACGAGTTAGTCTAAATCGTCAATCACTATGATTTAGGCAAGGAAAAGAAATGGTTATTGCAAGCCTTATAGTAGCAAAGAAGGTAAAGTCTATGATTCGCATACTCACATGGAATGTTGCATTTTGGGATTATTTACATCTTTTTAGGGAAAAAGTATTAGCATCTTAAGGAAAGATCCCTTCTTGTCAAGACAATTAGTTCGAATAGGTAATTCGCTTTGCAATGGTGTAACTCAAACGGTGATTACCTCAATGCGCTAGGTAGAGTTTAGTATGCTAAAAATTATGCCTAGTATCTCACTTGGGATGCCAAGTCAAGACTTTCAAATCCAAAGGTCCTACCCACATTCGCAGAATGTTAGGGTTAGTTAGTCGCCCATACAATAACAATCTAGGGTTTTACCCTAAGGATCAAATGACCTAATACTAGACTTCCGATTGAGTTTAGAAACCCTAGGGCCAAACTTTATCGGCCTAGTAAGATTAGCGTTGGGTTGAGTCAAGAGGACATCCCAAACCCTACATCTTGATCAAGTGTATTTCTTGACCAAGAAACGCAGTTTGATGGGAGAAATGATCCCACAAGTTAGGTGCGACACTTGTGCAACAAGTTGCAACGTCGCATGGCTTTGTGTTTAAATCACAAGATAGATTTGCCACTCCTTGGAACAAGGTTGGCAGGTTCTAGTGCAAGTCTAATTTGTGAGAGGATGAGTAGACATCCTGCTAGATCACCCTTCTTTGGACCGGTTTACCAAGTCAGGGTAACTATGAATTTCCTAGCAAGAAATTGACAAATCAAGTTAGAGCGACAAAGTTGCTAGGATTTACTGTCTGAATTTAAGGAACCTAAGGTGTTGGTTAATTTGGGTTAACAGGGTATGAACCTAGCCCAAGGATAAAAGGGTAAACAAGAAATGAAACCCTTGGGATCTTTCCAAGTCGCAATTGATACCGGATCGAATGCTGGATGCATTCGGAGATAAGGAATATACCTTAGCAGTTGGCCAAACAAACGACCACTGGATTGAATGTGTTTGTATAGTTTAGGAGCATTGTTTGTATTACTTTGCTCAAAGAACTAAAGATGAAAAAATAATTAATGCTTCAGGTTGAAGGCCTAGAGGGAGAGGCAGCGTCAGTTATCCCCGATTGTCTGCCTAACCCTACCCAAGGGGGTTGTTAGCCACGCTGGGTACATGGACTGAGCCCGCCGCAAGAGGTCTCTCCATGGGTGCTACTTGGAGTAGAAGGACGCTTGGGTGCTAAGGGGGGCTCTGGCTGTAAATCCCTTGCCTCCGGGTTCTACACAAGAGGCCGACATGACTCGAGATTGGATCTCTAGGCCCGCATACTAGTCTACGGGCGGAAACTTAGATCAGTAATCCCTGAGGATTGTTGGATTGCCTTCGGGTGGATTATGGATTTCCTTCGGGTGGATTATGGATTAGGCTACGGGCTGGATTATATGATGTATTCCAAAGATAAATACGATGAATTGTTGAAAAGGAACTTGCTTAACATTGTTTTTCTATGTCAGTGCTAAGATTACGTGAAGGAATCGGTGAATAATTGGCTAATTAAGGAAGTTGTTTTTGCGTATCAAACTAAATGTGGTAGATAATTAGACAACTAAAGCAACCCTAAGGAAAGTGCGATGGATGTGGTCATGGGTCCGTCCTACGGATGGGTGGTCCCGGTTGGCTAGGAACTTTTCTCGAAAGAAGTTGACAGCAAGGTAACGATGACTTAGAATCTAGGAAGCTAGAGTCCGATTTGTGTTGTTTTAGGGGAACAGAATGGGACTATGCCTTATGGGCAGAGAGGTCAAGCTCACATCCCTCTCGTTTTCCATTCTCCTTGAACCAATTGCAGCATGAATCCACTTTGACCTTGCCGTTTATGCGTAAAGTAGTTCGCCTAGGGTTTGACGCTAGCTGCTGTTCTAGGAATTTGACCACTAGGAAAACCCTAATTCAGGTCGGTCCTAAGTGGGAACGGCCGGAATGCTTTCGTTCGTGGCAGACTCGGGAAGACCTAGATCGCAAACCCCGTGTCATTCCTTGGGAGTGCTGGGCGGCGCTTTCTGGACTCTCTTCCCGATGGGTTGCTAAGACGTAACCTGCGAGGCGAGAGAACAAGTGGACACGTTACAAAAAGGAATAGGATGGACAATAGAAACAATATGTCAAGCATGAGAAACGTGCGTTTACATGGAAAAATGGTAAAAATACACCAACAAATGTGATTTAAAAATTTAACAAAAAATAAAGTTATCAAAATAGAGTGTAGTAAAAAGGAAAATGTCCCATTTGACAAGATGCACATGGCTATCAAATCAAAACATAAGTTTGATGAGAAACAAAGGTGGTCACATAGAAATATGGCAAAAACACACACGAAAAACGGAATAGAAATTAATTCAAAAAGATCCGACATGCAAAAGAGAGTGAAACAAAAACGAAAATGTGAGGAGAGATGTTTGATAGGGCTATCAGGTCAGAATGCAGTTCTAATGACAAGACAACATGTTCACATGGAGAAAACTCTAAAAATGCATATGAAAACACAATTAGGAATTAATAACACAAAATCCATATGCTGGAACAAACGAAAGGAAAAATAAAAAATGCATGGTGTGATGGTGGCTCAAGGCTATCCAAGCAGCACACCATTCTAACGAGAAAAAAGTATATTCACATGGAAAAATAGGAAATAACACGTAAGAAAATACCTGCAAACATGCAAAAATGAATAACAACCAATCTGTACATCAAAATGGCATGTAGTAAAAAGGAAAAATGTGCAAGAGAAGGGGAGGATCAAAGCAATAAGGTCAAATTGGAGTTTGGATATGAAAAAGGCATGTTCACATGGAAACATATCCAATTCATAGAAAATTCTTCCAAAATTAATATACTAAGGAACCTTTGCTTAGAATAGAGGGTCGTAAAAGGGAAAAGCATCAGGTACAAAGGGACAAATAGGATTGGAAGGTTAGATTTCAATTGCGGTGAATGTGGGATGCATTCATATGGAAACATAGCAAAACAAGGGAAAGGGCAAAATGGGCAAGGAAAGACCCCACCTACAGAGTGGAATGGGATAGTTGGGTGGGGAAGGGATCCCAACAAGGCATAAAGAATACATTACATAGTTTAAAGATCATATAGGAGCATGTTCATGAGTGTATGCATACGAAACACATAGGGATGCGTCCCCACACTTAAAACCTTATCGAACCAATTTGTCTAATCACTGGGGGCCTAGCACTTGACCATGAACCAAACCCTTGCATTTCTATACTTAAGACATGACATATATATATATATATATATATATATATATATATATATGCAAGAGGTAGAGTTAGGAACACTTGGCCTGTTCAAATGGTCAAGGTGGACCATCGTTAACATGCTAAGTGTCGGAGTCATCTATGTAGGAGGTACCACAGCTCACCACAATAAGCATCCAACATGGCAAGGACCATGCAACAACACCCAAGGAGGTAGCGTTGGTGATGACGACCCATTAAGTTGTCGATATCATGACTTAGCTCAACAAGCACTCATGTAAGAATGATAGATTGGTATCTTGTTCCATGCCTTGTGTCACAGGAGAGGAAGGTATATGCAAGAGGTAGAGTTAGAAACACTTGGCCTATTCAGATGGTCAAGGTAGACCATCGTCTCAGTATGCTAGGTGTTGGAGTCATCTGTGTAGGAGGTACCACAGCTCATCATAGCATGCATCTAACATGGCAAGGACCATGAAATAGCACCCAAGGAGGTAGCATTGTTGATGAAGACCCATAAAGTTGTCGATATCAAAGAATATAGCACTTAGCTCAAAAGGCACTCATGTAAGAATGATGGATTGGTCTCTCGTCTTGCAGCTCACATCACTTAGAGAGGAAGGAA
This sequence comes from Lygodium microphyllum, assembly GCF_053477565.2. Classification (NCBI taxonomy): domain Eukaryota; kingdom Viridiplantae; phylum Streptophyta; class Polypodiopsida; order Schizaeales; family Lygodiaceae; genus Lygodium; species Lygodium microphyllum. Next base: position 24,418,557 of record NC_141151.1, read on the forward strand.
GAGAATCCATATCTCACACCCGGTCAATAAATCGACAAGGGGAAAGGTGCATATAGAATATGCTATCGTATACAGTTGATGGTGCATCAGTGTGTCCTAATCCATCTGGCATAAGTGCGAGAAGGCAGGCCATGAAACCTTGCAGTGCAATGCATAGAGCAGAGTGATATGTCATGTGGTGATGGTGGCAGAGGCCTCTCCCATGTGTGTGCATAGAAAAATAGAAACGTACTTGGCACCAGTGGCGTAATGTCCCTCAATCCTCACCTCTCAGAGTTGATTGAAGGAAAAACTAGTTACGCTTGATCCCCCCCCTCTATCTCACAATGTATTGTGATAGATATAGGGCAAAAACCCATATTTACATCCCCATCTAGTTAAGATGAAAGCTCACATCACTAAAAATTTATTGATGAACATTGGCTTCATCTTGTTGATGATGCCAATAGTGTCTACTGATGAAGAGGCATACCTAAGGAGATAGCTAGCATATTAGGAATTTTCAACCAGTTGTCTTCACAAGGAATTGAATTCAAGGACAATCTTTCTCCCTTGTCCTTGCTGGTTAAATTACCTGAGTCATGGGACACATTTTGTATTGATATATATGTAAATATGCCTTCTAATGAATTGAAATTGTAAGATGTAGAGGGTGCTCATTTGAATAGAAAAGAATATAGATGCTTCTCATACCTCTCATACTTTGAGAGTCAAAGGTCATAATGGTAGGAGTAGTAATGACCACAATGGGAGAGATTTAGTCTCGTTCCCAATAATGTGGACAATCTTGTAGTAAGTCCCATGGATGTAAGTCTGCATTGACTTGTCACTATTGTGGCTAGGGTCATATTGGCCCATAGTGCCATAAAATGCATGATAACAAGCACAAGAAAAAGAGAAAGGATAAAGTGCAGGAAAAGAATGATAATCAGTGCATTGTCCCTAGCAAGTCCAATGTCAAGATTAAAGAGATTAATATCGTACATATTGATTCTGATGATGACTACATTCTCGCAGCTTCTTCTCTTGATGTTTCACAGTTGACTAATGCCTTATCTACCCTTGCTCATTATTGGTTGCCTGATTCAGGGGCTTCATTTCATGTCACCCCTCATCAAGAGTGGTTCCACTTCTATCATAACATGACAGGATCTGCTAGATTGGGTAATGACTTGGCATTGGATATTTTTGGTATTGATGTCATCCTTATGATTTTGATACTCTATGTGAATGATATGGTAATTGTTGGGAGTGCTCATGATGAGATGCATTCCTTGAAAGGTCAACTCAAGAAGAGCTTTGAGATGAAGGACGTGGGATAGAGGCCTTGCATATTCTTAGGATGCACATCATGCATGATTGCTCTAAGGGGCTCCTTTACTTGTTGTAGAAGGAGTATATCTAGAAGGTCCTTGAGCTATTTCATACACATGATGTTAAGTGTATTGGTTCTTTACCTTCTCATTTGAAGGTTAGTCAGGGATGATTGTATGCAATTTGATGAGTAGAAGGCTAAAATGGCCAAGATCCCTTATGCATCTCTAGTAGGCTCGGGGAGTCTAGCTTATAGAACATGTAAGATACCACATGAGTTCAAATAAAAGGATATTTTACTTAGTAAAATTTATAGGATTATATTTTCAAAATGGTTTTTTAATTATAATTTTAAAGAATACCATAAGTTGAGTAAAGTAAAAGGGGTTATTTTATGATCTTATAGCATGTAAAAAAAGGGTATTTATTAATACCCTTTGAATGCATGTTATATAGATGATTTCTTATAGGTGTCATTTAGGGTAGTGGGTTGATGTATGCCATGATAGCCCAGTCACCCTATCATAGCATTTGTAGTGGGAGTTGTGGTACACTCTATAGCTATATACCTAGTAGGCCTCATTGGGATGCCGTGAGAAGTATTAGGAGGTAGCTTAAGAGTAGTACATATATGTGTATATGTTATGATGGACATGATATAGGAGTTGTAGGGTACACTAACTTCAATTATGCAAGTTATGTAGATAGTAGGAAGTCCACCTCTGGCTATGTCTTTACCTTTGCTAGAGGTGATGTTCCTTCGATATCCAGGTAAAGAAATGCACGGCCCTATTCAATAAAGGCAGATTATGCCATAGTTACTGAGGCTTGCAAGGAGGATCTCTAGCTAGGCCTCCTGGTAGCAGACCTTGGTATTACTGATGTGGTCCCTACATTGCATTCGGATTCTATGAGTGTTATTCAGTTGGAAACCCGTTGGAAAGAATTTGGCCTTTCATATGAAGACAATGCACATTGAGATATGTTACCACTTTATCCTAGAGGTCATTGAGAACAAGTCCATTGAGCTTCTCAGATCTCAATCGACCAAAAACTTGTAGATCTACTCACTAGAAGTCTCTCAATAGAGTATTTTTCCGTCTCTCAAGAGAGTATTTTTCCTTCCTTAAGAACCTGATGGGCGTTGGATGAGATAACATCTTTCCTAATCCTATTATACTTTATGTACAATTGCCTTTTTCAATTGTTTTTTGTTCTCTTCTTAATAGGGGCACATTTTCCTTTACATGGGAGGTCATTGGGGGTAAGGTGTATGTGCCCAACCGCTCGTGTAGTCATTACAGTGATAGTACTTGCACACTTGTACATTGTAGGTGGCGAGCACCTATCACTATCACTTCATTCTTTATTCTTTCAGTGACATTTGAATGAGGGAAGGTCAGTCACACATTGTGATTATTGGAGTTCCCACATACAGTGTCTATCTTTATTGCTCTCTTGCTCCATCTTCCATAGCTCTTTATTTGCTCTTTCTTCTGCTTGTGTGCTTCCACTTAGGCTCTACCTTTCAACATCCACTCTTGTTCTTTCTACTCAACAAACTTGCAAAGTGGAATTCAACCTCTTGGGTCTCCAACATGGGGTTCATAGTTATGAACTTGGAAGCGTATGAGTGCTTGCTAGGAATGGACTAATTAATCCCTAATGATGCTTATATCCATTATAGAGGGGCCAAATCACATTCAAGGATCGAAAAGGAGAACAACTAACTACTCAAGGAGAAGTAAGAATACCTAAAATCCAATTGGCAAAAGCATCTTGGATTGTGAAGGGATCAAGAAAAGGGATGCTGTCTATTTAATAAAACTTAATAAGATTGAGCAGGATAAGGAAGTCGAGAAAGAGAAATCCTAGCTAAAGCCTAGAAGAGATGACTGGTCTTCTACCAGGAAGGGAAGTTGATCATGAGATTAAGCTAGCATTAGGAGCCACTCCACTTGCAAAGTAACCACACGAAATATCTATCCTAGAAGCCATTGACTTAAAATAGCAACTCAAGAAACTCTTGGATCAGGGATACATCAAGTGGAGTGACTAACCATGGGAGCCCTAGTTTTATTTCAAAAGAAGAAGGACAGAACCCTCTGCCTTTGCATTGACTACCATGGGTTGAACTATGTGAGAATCAAGAATAACTATCCAATTCCAAGGATAGATGAGCTACTTGACCAAATTTAGGGAGCAAAGGTCTTCTCCAAAATTGATCACCAATTAGGTTACTAATAGATAAGGATTAAGGAACAAGACATCCAAAGACTACTTTTAACACAATATATGACCATTATGACAATTATGATTAAGGATTAACCAATGCTCTTGAACCTTCAATAGGATAATGCAAGATATCTTTCGGTCCTCTTAAAAACTTTTTTCCTTTAAGAGAGGCAATGATAGGACCGAAAGATATCATAAAGATATCTTACGGCCCTATCTTGAAGACTTCAATAGGTGTACTCATGCAGGAAGGTCACCAAGGATCCCTTTAAGGACCTATATACAATTTATGTTATAGAATATGTGGCTATAGTCCTAGCTTAGACTTTAGAAAGTGACGTGATTTTTTCTCCAAATAAAAGAAATCTTATAATCAGCTTAGCAAATATTTCCACTGAAACTCATAAAGATATAAAACTTAATAAGTGTTATTTTTAGACTAATAACAATAGAATTTTCTCAATAATCAAGATAGAGAAAGCATAGAATGAAAGTTCAATCATATTAATGGAAAGAAAACAATATGAATAAAGCAAGGTAAATCACAAAATACAAAATTATCAAAGCTCAACCTTGTTGCTAACAAAGGTCCATAGGTAATATATTCATCAAATATAGTGTCATATTGATCTATATTTTCTATTGTAGAGCATTTCTATTAAGATTTATTACATATAAAGGAAAATGCTTGAATGTTTGAAGCTTTTCATCCAATCAGGGTAAAAATTAAGGACCAAGTCATGAGTTTTAAGTACATATACTTGGGCAATTTTGCAAAATCCATAGTTCCATCCTACAATCTTATGGGAGAATATTTTTTGGGCCCAAATTTGAAAGTGTAGAACATGGGAGAATCATTTTGCCTCTAGAAGACTCTAAACCAACACCATAAGAGAAAACCAAGGATCTTCCTACTAATAGATTCATAGAAGTAGCCTAATGGTAGCCATGTTAGATTTTTTACCAATTCAACTATCCCTTGACCTAACAATAGAGTCAAGGATAACGTACTCCTATGCTGATGGACAAGTCTAACCATTCTACCAAGCTTAAGGATTGGTGGCACTTTAGATCAACAAGTCTACATAGTCATCTACATTTGCTATCATGAGTAGAAAGCCTTCTAGCTTGAAGGCATTTCTCTTGTAATTTTTATATAAAGCTCTAACTCTAGTATAGCTTATTATATAAATTGTAGTAGCCCCAAAGTTGGATTTAAGCCTAGCCATTGAGGTGCTCTAGAATATGAAAAAACACATCAAATTCAAGTTTGAAAATATCATATTCCAATTCTAGAAGTGGCATGCTCTTACAATTTCAAAGATTAAAGATGTTTCAAAAAGGTTTTGGCTACATATAAGACTATTATGAAATCTGATATAAAAGGTCAAAAAATGCATATATAACCTCTTCTAAAACATCATTAGCAAGCCAAAATGCATTATCATTTGCTGCTTAAAAAATTGTAGAAATTCTATGAAGGATTCCCTATCTATAAGGATCTCAGTACAACAATTCAAAAACTACCATATACATAGATTAGACTTTTTGTTTCTTTGATAAAAAATGCTATGGGTTTCAATATCTTATTGAGTTTTCCAACATACAAATAGATACCAAATAAATTCACATTTCAATGTTAATAAAATAATCATTTTAGTCTAGCATATAGATGACTTGATCCTCATTGAACACGTGAATGGTGAGAGCATTTACCATTATTGTTTACTGATAGGCTGACATGATTATTACCTCTTTCAACTTGAAGAAAGAGATAAAGAAAGCCTTCAATCAATATATGTACTTTGAGAAATCCAAAAGCCAATAGAGATTTAAAGAGAACATAAGAGAAAATAAAAAAGAGTTGCTTTGCCTTTCCCAATGTAGTTAGTATGCCTACTATTTCTCTTATCAACAAACTTGTTGTTGTTGCTAAATCTCTTGATATCACTTGCTCAAACTTGTAGACATATTGATACTCCTTTATATATGTAATTGACACTCTTAGTACTTCTTGCTGCAATTTTTACTAGCATGGCTACTACAACAAGAATTGTTCTTGCTATTGAGTTACACTTTTCTACACTATTAACTTCTATTACTACTTGAACAACACTACTCTTGTTTCCTCAAGGGCCTTGTGTGAGAATAGGGTGCAGTAATGGAAGCATGAGAATATGTTGTAATAAATTGCACAAACACAAGAAAGAAGAGAAACACTACAAATAAAGAACATTACAAAATAAATCAAAAGATAGATGCTCAAGAAATGGAATCCCTATACCAAGACAAGACATAATACAAAACTAAAATTGAGTCACTAGTTGTGGGCACTAACTCCCTCTCTCAACAATACTTGAAGTTATAAAGTATGCTAATGATGATTGAATAATCAGGAGGAGAGAGAGACTACCTAAACATAGGCTCCAAGTATGAACTAGTTAGCTAGAAATAATGCTAATGAACTTGAAGTTATAAAGTATTCTAATGATGATTGAATAATTAGGAGGAGAGAGAGACTACCTAAACATAGGCTCCAAGTATGAACAAGTTAGCTAGAAATAATGCACCTCATAAATGTAGGTTGGACAATACAAAAAGCTAGGACAAATAGTGTAACCACAATAAATATAAGTTGGTCATAAGTCTCTCTCAGATCATGGGTGATTTGGTACAATATATGTTAATGACTCATTATAGTACATACAACAATGACACTCAAATATGACCATGGATACCCAAGCAATGGACAATAAAGCCACTACTAAGGTGCTTGAGAGAGAATCTTATGTACCTTGGCCTAGACATAAGATCCCTTGATTCACCTTGCAACAGTTGATTCCTCAACTGTTCATGTGTGTTACACCCTTAGTATATGACACCTACTTCTGAATCTAGTTCACCTTGCAACAATAATCAATTCCTCACTTCTTCAAGTGCATTACAACATCCCATTGTAGATTACATGGTGGAAATATTTGTTTTTGCCCACATGGCATGCAACCCTTATAGCAATAGTTGTAACCAAATCCTTCATGCTGATGGATCCCTACGGGCTCAACTCAGATAGCCTCTTCTCCCACTTTGTAATCACAATCAATCTTTAACCAAAATAAATTTATTCTTTCTCTTCATCTTTTATTCTTTTTACCACTTCATCTTTCACATGTAGTCACAAGTGACCATTGCCTATTTAAGGCTTTTACTTGTTTGTTCCATACACTAAGGATGGTCATATTGTATAATGAAGTCCAACATGTTTGCACCTAAGGTTTAAGAGAAATTTATGCATGTTATATTTTTGTACTACCATGCTTTGGCCTTATGATTAGAACACATTTTTAAAAATTTTATAAGCATTTATATAAAATTAGACTATCCTCATTAGAGATAAAAGCATCATTATTTAAGCCTTCAATGATTTCAATTTGTAAAAACCATTCATACATAAGGTAAGAAGGGGATCTACATTGACAAAAGTGATTAGCTAACTATTTTCTAGGGCCCAATCTACTGTCATAACCAAGGTTAGTGCTATCTTTGATTTTGTGCCCATTCATAGGACTTTAGGAGGAGGTACTTGATCCTTAGAGCAACAATTTTAATCCATGAGTTTGTATGGCACTATTAACATTGTAAGGAGGCACCAATGTGATAGCTCCAACCTTTTTGCCGACTTACAATTAGCTTAATGAGGCGAGCATTGATCTCTCCACCTACAAACCCTGAAGCAATGTTTGAAAAATCATGTTCAATCTCACCCACAAATTCCTGAAGGGCTTTCTAGAGCTCTATATATGTTGAAAAATCATGTAGACTACTAGATTAGGTCACATACCAATTATCTTAGCCAAATGCTTGTGAATAGTTGCCGAATTTCTTTGGTTGTGTTAAATGCTTTAACCGCTAATGCCTTGAAGAAAAAGTTTGATAGCACATCACCCTTAGCTTCTTATGGGCCTTTAGCTAAATTGTAGCTACTTGAATTCTATGAGCTTCTTGCTCCTTAAGATAAGCTTTACACTTGCAAGAGTAGAGAAAAACAAGTATCATCAGAAGTGATAGCAAGAGAAGTTAACAAAATGCTAGTAGCTACATCCACACATATGCAAAGGTAGAGGTTTACCCAAGGAAGGTGGCATGTTAGCTCACTTGTCTAGGTTACCTACTAGTGACCTAAAAAATTTCTTGGTCTTTCTAGGGGCCGCCGCTAGATGGTAGCCTCCAAAACTAGGCTTATCATCACTCAATATAATTGCAATAACAAGCTCATAGACATTGTCCATCCTTTAGCATCCATTACAAGCTCTATGCTTGCTTGACCTATTTCCCATTTATTGAACCTACTCCAAATAATATAGGCAAGCTATAAAGAAACTTAAAATCAAGATAGCAACCCATGTTAGCTTTTGTTACATGGTTGCTAGCTATCAAACATACAATCCGGTCCTCCATTAATAGTATTAACATGCCAATGTTGCTACAATAGTCCAAATGGATGTTATAGAAAGTCAAATTTCAATTACTCTTTTTGAGCACATGCTATAAGAGTAGAGATGAGGGAGGCATTGCCACATTAGAGTTGTTGTTAGCTTCTCCACCTTTTGGTAGGTTGTTAATGCCAAATAAATGAGTGCTCCTAATCCTAGTTTGTGGTTTTACTAGGAGGCCAAATAAATGAGTGCTCCTAATCCTAGTTTGTGGTTTTACTGGGAGGCCAAATGTCTAAGCTATTAGAAAAACCAATTGGACATCCATAATGTAGAAAGGTCCACCATGGTCCATGTCTACTTCATGAAGCCAAAAAAACTTGATGACTTGCCATGGTAGCATACCCTGCATATGCAGATGCCTCTCAATGTGAGAAAGTTCTTGGATGTTGAAAAGTGTCACAAACACATGACACTTGAAGATGGAATGGAATCCATCAAAAATCGAAAAACTTCATGGTGGCCAAAGGAAATGTTCCCCTTCGTATGTAGGTCAAATACCACTAAAAATGCAAGATTTAGCACTGCAAAACCTATAAAACATAGCACTACTAGTGCCCAAATAGGGACAACGCAGTAATAGTAGTGCCCATATAGAAATTGCAGCATGAGCAAGTCCCAAACAAGGAAACTGCAATACCAATAAGTCCTAAGTAGGAAAAATGCATTACCAACACATCCAAAAGATGGAAAACCTAGCAATAGGAAAAGTGTGAGAAGGTAGCGCCAACATGTTTGGTACACCAAAAATGTAGGTGAGAGAAGGGTAGCGATGCTTGGAAGGAACTACATATAATGTAGATGCAAAATGTAGCACCGTTGTCTTGTGGAGATAGGTTTTTTAGTTTGAGATCAAGGTGGGCTACAATCACATACTAATCTTTTGCCCCAAGTATTTATTCCTCTTATTTTCAAGCAACATGTAGGCCTTAAATCCTTGGAATGATAAGTTGTACTCTCTTAAGGTTGAAATGACCTATTGCAACTATAAGGTTCATAATGTCTACTCAATGCCGTCTTCCTCACTATTAATCCAAGCATGCTGTTTTTGAGGTAGATTATAGCTTGCATCAACTTTTCACTACTGTGATACTATAGATCCAGACATAGCAATCAGTAACTATGGTTGTGATTGACAAGTAGTCAATAATGGTTTAGTTGGACTTATCAAGAATTTCTTGTTGAGAATGATCTTGCAAACACATTCAGAATAATATCTCAACTTCCCCTTCCCCTAGTGAATAACCACAAAAACATCATACAATTGATAAACATGCATTCAATGTATGCATCATTGTCTATCTCCATGTTGGATACTATCCTCTGGTTGGCCTGAACAAATCCCCAATCTACCATGAGGTTAATTTGGGGCATTTTTCTAAAGGAAATAAGGGATCTAGAACTTTATTTCACATACCTATTAATGATGGAAGACTAAAGAAACTTCATGTTGTCCATAGCAGCTTAATTGTGTTGTACATAACAGCAAAAGAGTGATGATTGATGTTGTTTCTCTCATTTTACCACATTCTATCATATTGTCAAAAATTCAATACCCAATTAACTTGGAATGGCCATAGTAGATCAATCATCTTGCCAGTGATCTCTAGATCAATCATCTTGCTAGTGATCTCTAAGATTGTATAAACTATTGATATGGTTTCAAATATTGCTCAAAATCCATTAATGCTTCCACTAATTCCAGCTGCCTTGAGCCTCCCTATTGCATTTGGATCTTCGCATATGGATAATTAGGAATGACTATGTGGTCCTTCTAGAGGCAATTTCAAAAGGGTCCTATCTTGATATTTCCATCCAACTTATTATCACCTAGTGGTAAATACTATAGCCTTTTTTTTTAACAAAGAGGCTACACAAAAGAAACATGGCATCCAATACTAATACGACTCTAACAAAGCAATAAAAAATCTTATCTAATTGCATGAGGTACTAGTCATACTATGCAATAATGCAATGCTCTAAAACATGTAAAACCCTACAACAAGAAAATACAAATTTAATCATACCCCTCATAACAACAAATAATTTGGTTGAGTAGAGGACTTTTCCATTAATTGTGGCATCGACCGTTAAAACCTCAACTAATCAAGAAACATAGTCAAAGTGAAAAATAAGGTTCTCATTAGAGCTAGTCACAACTAAAAGACCAAAATCCATGCCATGACACAAGTTGTAAGAGACTAAAGTGCACTAGCTAACTATACTTTTAAACCAAAGTGCCAAGGATGGAGGTTGGCCCCCCTATAAGCCAAATACTACTAAGAGCTCTAGCTAACTAGCTAGCCTAACTCCTAAAGGAGCAATACAAATGCAATATGCATACTATGATCTAAGTTGATCAATCTAGGAGTTGGGACCCTTACATTTTAGGAATTCCTAGTGTGACCCAAGCCCCATCTCTTGATCCTTAGGTTGGTTGAGATGTCCTAAACCTATTTACTACAAGGGAAAAAATAAAAAACATCTAGTATATCTTCAATATCGTTGTCATTCATTACTCCAAACAAAAAAAAGGTTTGGTATATCTTTAGAATTGATGTCATTCACTCCTCCACATTGTTTGAAACATTCTCTAGAAATTTGATAATAAATTGTACATTGACTTCAAAAAGGGGATTAAGTATCCTTGGTTTGTCTAACTCCTCTTTGAGTTAAATTTATGTAAGTACAAAATGACCTCTTGCATTCAATCTCAATGTAATCATACTCATTTATAGTACATAGGATTAAGGAAAGCTGTCATATAAAACTTGAGAAGGGACACTCTAGTGTTATAACAAAAAGCCAAGTTAGAATCATGATGTCATGTACTTATGGATGTGCATCACATGGCTAGAACAACAGAGCATAATCCTATTTCTATCACATTTCTTATGCTTTATAGCTAGCCAATCCTTTACATTTGGTTTATGTGCAACTTTCTCACATGTGATACTATAAATTGCACATCTAGCCCAATGTAATTAATGTAGCAATGACCTCCCCAAAATTGCACATCTAGCCCAATGTAATAGATGTAGCAATGACCTCCAAAAATTTGTGGAAACTTGATAAGGGATTCATAACTTGGATGAACTCGGCCATAAATAGCAAGATGTAAACAATGCTTTATAGAAGTTGCTGTGGACTTACATGCATTAAAAAGGTCTCTTCAAGAATTCCCTTTTGTTTGCTACATAACAATGTTATATATTTGTTTCATAAATAGAAAAATGAGAGAATTATCAAGTAATAGTACATGATATCTGTAAAGTGCAAGGCAATAAGCTTCACAGGTTAAGAGTTACCATTAATGAAAGAAATTGTCATGTCTAACTAGTGTACATTCTAGTCATATGTGAAGTATATGCAAAAGTATCATCATAATGAGTCCCCTTCTATCAAGCATAGCCCTTCACCAAAAACTACTAAGTATGCATGTTGCTTTAAATATTGCGTATTGTGCAGGACACAATGAGGACACACAAGCTCTATGCAAAGAAAAAGAAGTGTGCCTTTTCCAAAATATAGATGGATTATCTCGGATTCATAGTATCTGCTAAAGGAATCTCTATAGACCTAGCCAAAATTAGAGATGTTCAAGAGTGGCAACCACGAACGATAGTTAAGTTATTCCCTAATAGCTGCACCTCTCACTGATTTGCTGAAAAAGCAAACTGGTATTGTGTGGACGTCCATTGAGCAAGCTAGTTTTGAGAAGCTCAAGAAAAGTTTGGTAACAACACCCATTTTAAGGCTACCTGACCCAAGTCAGAGTTTGAGGTCGTAACAAATGCAAGTTCTCTTTGCACTAGGTTTTGTGCTTATGCAGCAAGGTCATCTGATAACCTATTCCTCAAGGAAGCTAAAAATCCATGAGAGGAGTCACGCCACCCATGATCTTGAGCTGTTAGCTGTGATCCATACTCTTAAATTGTGGCAACACTATCTACTTGGAAGCAAGTTTACTTTGGTCTCACTGACCACAAAAGTCTCAAATGGATCTATACTCAACCAGACCTCAACATGAGGCAACATCAGTGGATTGAAGTCTTGCAAGAATTTGATTTTGAAATCAAGTTCAGACCTAGAAAAGAGAGTCGTAAATCTTTTTTGAATGCACTTCTCATGGAAGAGCCATCTAAAGGAGGGATTTTAGCTACCATGATATCGATGCCTAGCAATCCAGCCATTGAGCTAGCCAAAGAAGAGGTAGACAAGGATCTTAAGTATCAACCAATGCTTAGAGAAATCCTAGTTAAGGACACTGATCCTAAGCTCAGATTCAAATACCAAAATTTCATTGTGGATTATGGACTTGTCTATTTCAGGACAAGGCTCTATTTTTCTCTTAGTCAAGTGCTGAAAAAGAAGATATTATGGGAAGCCCATGACTCCTTGTTCTCAAGACACCATGGCTATGCAAAAACTCTTAATGCAATTAGGAAAAGTTACTACTGGGAAAGACTAAAGCATGATGTACTCAGATATGTTACTGATTGCAAGGAGGTGAAAGTAGAGCGTGTCAAAATGCCAGGCAAGCTCCAACCACTTGAAATTCCATGGATGAAATGGGAGTTCATCAGTATGGATTTTGTAGTTGGCTTACCTTCCATTCAAGGATAGTATAATTCAATCATGGTGATTCTGGATATGTTGATAAAGGTCACTCATCTTATTCTAGTCAAGACCAACTACAAAGCTTCAGATATTGCACGACTATTTGTGAAAGAAATTTTTAGGCTTCATGGATTGCCTAAACGGATCGTTTATTGATCACGACTCTATTTACGTCACATTTCTGGAGAAGCCTATTTGAAATAATTGGAACCCAACTTTGCTTTAGCACAACTTACCATCCCCAAACTGATGATCAAACAAAGTGGGTTAATTAGGTCATTGAAGATATATTGAGAGCTTAGTGTTCCAAAGAACTGATAAGGTGGATACAATATTTACCCTTAGTAGAATTTTCCTACAATGCGTCATATCACTAGAGTATTCAAATGACTCCATTTCAAGTATTATATGGGCAAGATTGTTTGATGCCACTGAATTTATCTAACCCAACCCTAAAGGTTGAGGCTTCTAAGAAAATTCTAGAATACATGGATGATTAGGTCAAAACTATTAGACACAAGACATCCAAGCTGCCAAAGACCGCCAAAAAGCTTATGTTGATCTAGGATGGCAAGAGCATATCTTCCAAGAGGGAGACATGGTTTTTATTTGTGTATGCCCAAAGAAGAGTTCTCTGTCATTAGGAAAGTTCAAAAAGTGAGTCGAAGGTATTGTTGATCATACAAGGTTCTCAAATTCTTAGGAGCTAATGCCTACAAACTACAACTTCCTAATCATGTGAAAGTTCACAATGTATTTTACATTAGTCTTTTGAAAGCTTATGTGGCAAATCAAGATCATATTCTTGATGACCAGCAAATTGTAATGCCTAGTCAAGGAGCCCTTGAACTTCAACCGCCTAATAAGATTCTAGATGTAAAAGAGAAACCTCTAAGAAATAGAACCATTAGAGAGTATCTTATCCAATGGAAAGATGATCTTGAGGAGGATGCCACCTGGATAAAAGAGACAGCTCTAGAAAAAGAGTTTCCCCAATTTTTTTATAGATGAGGACATTTTGATTCCTCTAAGGAGGAGAGGATGTAATATTCTTGCCATAGCGCTTCATATCAAGAAATGAATTCAAGTTTGAGGAAATTTAAAAATTACTCGTGGCGCTATCACATAAGTGATCACACGTAATTTTCTTGATATCAAGTCTCACATTAAATCAATTCTCCAATCTGATACGAGAAGACGCCTCAATGTTCCTAGCCAACAAAAAGCAAAGACGCCTCATAAATAATATTACGATGGCTTGATCATATAAATTTTTTGACATTGTATTTGATTTGGCATTCTCGATTCCATTTAATGCATCAAAGATCGCATTGATTTCATAACTACAAGACAAATCGCAAAAGCCTTAATCAGTAGACAAAGAACGGGCAAGAACGAGCATGATATTCAGTAAGTTAAGTATCAAAGAGTATGACATGACTTTATAAACTAGATAAGTCATGAGGTAACTTGGCCAAAAACTACTAGATGAAGTCGTTTTGAAGAAAAAAAACTTTTTGAAAAAATAGGCCAAATTTCATAACATTGTTTTTGAAAAAAAAGGACAAAATTCATAACATTTTTGAAAAAATATGCCAAAATTCCATGGCAACATGTTTTACTAGTTCATTAGGGAACTATCCTAGATGGCTTCACCCGGCACTTGCGAGAATGCATGGGGTCTATCTATCGTCTAGGTTTCCTAGAGGCCCCGTAATGGAAGGTACCGACCGTCCCCATGAGGATCAACCTTCAAGGTCAGGGTCCTAATTTGACAAATGAGGTCTCGATGCATCAACTAGCTCTATTAGAGGTGTCCCACAAGGGCTTCTTATTGGACTAGAGCAATCATAGTTACCCTTGGTTCATGAAGTACAACTCTTTTTTCCAATAATTGGTTAGGATTCAGGGAACCTTAATAGAGTTATGGCATAGTTGCCGTACCTTTTCCCTAAGATAATTACTTACTAATCAAGGTTTTAAGACCTAACCCTAGGTAAGTCAACACTCAACTCTACCTAATTTTTCCTAATTAACGTTTTGTTTAATCTCTTGAGAAAAGCTTCCAGGTTACCAGGACCACCCATCCGTAGGAAGGATCCGTTACGGATCTCACCCACTCACTTCCCACAAATGGTTTTATTTAGTTTTCTAATTACCTATCACATTAAGTTATGACATATGAAAGTAGCTTCGTTAATTAACCTGCTATCATAAGTTCCTTCGCGTAATTTTTAGGGCACAACACAAAGATAGAGAAAACAGTCTTTTGGCAAAACATATTTTTCAAAGTTATTTGCAATGATTTTCTCCTTCTGCCTATGCAGAAGATAAACCTTCATTCACCAAAAAATCCCTTCTTTTTGCACAGAAGAAAAGAAACCCTCCAAGATTTTCATCCCTTCACTAGTATTGGGGACTCCAAGATCCCATTTTGATTCGTGTGAGGGTCATGAAGTTCCTAGGAGTAATCAAGAGATATACAACCAGAGCCCACCTAGCACTTCTGCCTCCTCCTGATGCCTAACGGATTCCTCACCGAGTGACCTCTCGCCATCAGGGCCTGTCCAAAGCTCCTCGTGACAGTACAAAACAATTCCCCTTGGAGTAGGGTTCCGCATCTAGCCGTGGGGGAGACATAGCACAATCTTTCATCTTATTATCTTGATTATATATTTAAAATCAGATCTAACTATTGTAAGAACAATCAATATTTCTTGTGCAACCATCAATGCATACACAAATAAAAAAGAAACAGTAGCAAGTTGTAACGTTCCACCACGGCCTATAGAACCCCCCCAACCTTAAAGAATAATCGGTTTTTTTTAATCACCACCCCATGTCATTGTCGATAGGAAGAGGAAGTGGCATCAACAGGGAGATAGCGAGATGTCAAAGAGGGAGAACACGGTGATGACGACGAGGTGGGAGAAGTAGGTGATGATGATGATGATGATGGAGGAGGGAGGAGGGAGGCCACTGGCCTACTACCCCCCCTCTTGACCAGTCCACCATGCAAAAGGGATGGGTGGTGGTACCACTCCACCTCCTCCCCACACAACTCCCCCCAATAATTACCCCCTCTTTCCACTATAAATACCCCCTGCCCCGATCTGCAATTGGGGGGACCCCTTCTTCCTCTCTTCCCCATCACAAGGAGACCACGTAATGGGCTGAGAGAGAGAGAGAGAGAGAGAGAGAGAGAGAGAGAGAAGAAGAAGAAGAAGAGGAGAGAGAGAGAGAGGGAGAGAGAGAGAAGAAGAAGAAGAAGAAGAAGAAGAGGGAGAGAGAGACTCTCTAAAGGATCTCATTCTTTTACCCTCCTTAGAGGGTGTAACACACATCCTTTCTTCCCCCATTGGCCACGAATTTATACCCTATCTTGCAACATTATCCTCCACTCGCAAGCTCAATTATCTCCCCAATTGGCCCCTGCTAATCAAGGAAAAGATGTGGAAGTCCTGTGCGATTCGCATCCAGGGGAGATGAAGATCAAGAATGGCCCCCAAGTGGAAAATGTCACACGCGGATGGCAATCCCACAACAAAAGCCTCGACATGTGCATCACCGCTTATCCAACTGTGGTACTAGTTGTAAGTAACATATTTTCAAATGGATGAATGCTTTCTTTGATTCCGGTATTATGCCACACGAGAATAGGACATTAAAAAGGATAAACTACATTGCAAGTATTTGAAGGATTGAATTTCCCAAATGCGAGTATCTAGAGAAGTAAATTGTATTTAGATGCTATGCGATTAATTCATAAATAGCATAGAAGGCTTCAAGCATTGTCAACTTCCCATCCTCGCAATTGTAGGTGCGTTTTTCTTCACTTCGAAGGTATATGTTGCAACTTGCATGCCTGATGGATTGCATGGCAAGCAACTTAATCTAGAAGAGAATCATTTCCAAAGCTCTAGACCTTTGCCCAAGCTCTCATTAATAGCTCATGTTGATAGATTAGGAATCTTGATGTTGTGCTTAGCTAGTACAAATGATGATCATAAGGATTAAAGACTAAGATGCCTTGGGATCCGTCTGATAACCACTATGTTTATCAATCCAAATTTGGGGATTGGGCTAGATACAAACAACAACTTTGTGCCTCAAAGGCAAGTAGAGAGCTCAAGGGGTTAGGAAAGCCCGAGTCAAGGGAAAGACCAATGCTTTTGTACTTGTTGGGAAGAAGGATGGGTTATCGATCAATGTAAGTGATTAATAGAACTTATGTCTTGATAGTATTTGAAACCGTAACATATGCCTTAGCCGAAAGAAGGGAGTGTTAAGTAAATTCTACACAAAATTGGTATTTGATTCCAAGGGGGAGAGAAAATACGCAATGGAAAGGTTATCGCGACTATGCGTGCAATGTTTGGAAAATGATACCATTGTTTTTGTTCATTGATCAAATAACATCCTAAATGCTTTTGCATTAAACTGATTGTTGGGATGTGACTTGGATGATTATTCCAAGTGCTTACATTTGATGATAAATGAATGGCAGGGGGGTCAGTGATGACAAGTTTCCATGGGAAATAAAGGAATGTTTTCTTGGTAGATGCTTTCAAGCTGATTGCCTTGATTGTGCTTGATTCCTAATTGGATTAATAAAGGAAGGATATTTTTTGCAGGTGGATCATCTCCAAGGTCACATCGCGCTTCAACCCAAGAAGGCACTGCTCAATTCATTGGCCGAAGGTCGAGTGGTGAAAAGTCCAACCACAGAAGTTGTGGTCTCAGTCCTAGGTCACTTGGGGTCACGTGGAGCTTTGGACACCCCTTGCTGAGGCCGGATTGGAGTTGAAGACTACCGTGAGCCCAAGATCTATGGCATTGAAAGATCCTATTCTAGATAAAGGATGGGAAATTATGGCGCCATGTGATTTGGATAGGGTACTTTTGTTGGACAGAAGGGATACATAATTTCTCCAGTATTGGCAGGAGTCGAAGATTAACTAGAAAATAAGTTAAGGAACTTGTTTGTCAAAAGGATTGCTTGCTCTGTATTCGTGTATGTGTCGTGAATTACGTGAATGAACCCTGTTTCTTAAAAGGCTTAATTAAGGAAGTTGATTTTTAAATGTCACACATAAATGTGATATGACCTAATTAGATAACTAAAGAATGTCTATTGAGGGAAGCGGGTGGGTGGAACCCTTGATGGGTCCGTCCTATGGTAGGGTAGTCCCAGAGAACTGGGAGGCTTCTCACAAGGATTTACCGACGTTTGACCTTTAGGTCTTGTTAGGTTAGAACCCTGATTTCTTACCATTTTAGGGGACCGGAATGGGACTATGCCCTACGGGCAAAGAGGTTGAGCAGCGCATCCCTCCCATTTCCCATTCTCTTTGAACCAAGTGCGGTATGGGTCAGCTTCGACTTGGGTATCTTTGCGTAAAGTAGAATGTCAAGAACCTGATGCTAAAATGCTGTCAAGAGACCTTGACCACCAGGAATCTAGTTTTCAGGTCGATCCTAGGAGACATGAGAAACCCTAGGTGACAAACCCCGTAACATTCCGTGGGAGTGCCGGGGCAGCGATGCTTAGATTCATTTCTTGATGGACTGCTAAAATGTGCTTGGACAACTAATAGGTGGGCATGTTACACAAGTGTTTTTAGCATAGAAAGTAGTCCCACCCAAATCTAGGGTTTCTCTTTTAAGGTCCCGCCTTATTCTTAGGGATTTGCTTCCTACTTGTAACTCTTTTTCAGGATTGACAATTTATTTTGTGAATATGAAGTCTATTTTATCCTTATGAAAATTTTGGTATTCCCATCCTAAAACATAATATGGGTATTTATACCTATGGCAGGCAATTCTTGCGATGCCCTGCTCTAACTTGACACTTAGCAAGATTTCAAATGCTTTTGCAAGTCTATTTAGACTTTAGGATTTGTATCAATAAATTCTTATTAATGTTTAAAAAGTCCTACAAACTTTTGATATTTATTTAATTTCTTAATACTGATAGTTTCAGGGTTGTTGAATAGTTCATAGTTGTTTTTGCTTCAACATTCTCGATATTTTAGGTTAGGTTTTCTTGCTGATTTATATGTGGGTCAACTCATGATATTGATGCTCTTGCTAATATTATCATTAATATTAACATTGCTTGTGTTTTTAATAAGAAGATAATTATTATTTTATTCTACTCATATTCCATGGTTTAATCAATAATGTCTAGCCATTTACTGAACTTTCAACGTTATCTAGAAAGATCAATTTTCTTTTAGCTATGTCCTAAGTGCAATGCTAATTGTTTTTCTGAAAACTTATTCCAGGCAATGAAAAAATAAAAAGTGTAAATTTTATTTCATCTTTTAGATATCAAATTGTAGTATTATGCACCTAATTTATGCATATCTAGTATATATTTTTTATATAATTTTTTGTTGATTTAATGCATTGATTATTTCATGATATTATCTAAATAATTTTGGATAAATTATTATAAAATTTTTATATATCTATTTATCATTGGCAAAATGAAATAGAGATAAACACTTTTAGGAAAAAAATTATAAAATATTCCCTTCCCTAATAATGTCTACCTTTTTGTTATTATAATCACATGCATCATTAATAAAATAACAATAAATATCACGAAATAAACCATAATTATGATATTTTCTTAATGCTAGGCATATAATCGTTTTCCAAGTGAAGGAGTCTTTTCATTGAATAGCTAATTATTATATTACTTAGGTTATTTTCCTAAGAGACAGTTCATATGCATTATCTTTGGAATGCATTTATAATCATTTAAAGCCAAATATAGTGATAAGCTTATAAACCATTAATTTTTTCCAAACCGATGAGATGTTACCTCTCTTAGGTTTGCTATAATAGGGGTTTTGCCAATTCCTACTCTATTGTTTTCTCCATTAGCAGTGCTCCTTGCTTCTCTTGCTTCAAATGGATTTTTTGAATTTCTGCAACCTCGTGGAGCCATGGATGTTCAGCAAAATTGATGTGGTAGTTCAGGGAGAGTTGGTTGTTATTTAGATAAATTTTGCTTGGTGATATGGCTACATGGGACCAAAGCGTAACAGGGGGTAGAGAAAATGAAAATGAGGTAGAAGGAGGGGTATTTTCCTCTTTCAAGCTCAAAGCTTCAATGGATAAGAGAAGTAGAGAAAATTTTCCATCATCAGGAGGTCTTCCTTCTTACTTTCTTTGTTAAGGAGAGGGAGTGTATTTATAGGCATGAGGGGGAGCATGTAGCTAATGATTCTTTTGGCTACTTGTCAAGAGCCAATTGAGCTTTATAAAAAATGCATTTTGATTGTCTACTTGTTGGATGGTGGTATGGGGATGATTATTTTATGCTTTCTCTCCCTCTAGGCATAAAAAAGTTATGAATTTTGACCTATTTTTTCAAAAACATATTTTTTTTCTTCTAAAAAACTTCCTCTAGTGATTTTTGGCTAGCCAAGTTACCTCATGACTTATCTAGTTTATAAAGTCATGTCATACTCTTTGATACTTAACTTATTCAATATCATGCTTGTTCTTGCGCATTCTTCGTCTACCAATTAAGGCTTTTGTGATTTTTCTTGCGGTTATGAAATCAATGTGATCTTTGACACATTATATGGAATTGGAAATGCCAAATCAAATATAATGCCAGAAAAATTATATGGTCAAGCCATCGTAATATTATTTACGACTCGTCTTTGCTTCTTGTTGGCTAGGAACATTGAGGCGTCTTCTCATGTCAGATTACATAATTGATTTAATGCGAGACTCGATATCAGGGAAATTATGTGTGGAGAGGGAGGGAGGTGCGTCACGTCGTGTCGTGTCATTGGGGGAGGGGGGGGGATGTCATGTTATGTTGGGGAGGGGGAGGGGGGCACGTCGCATCACGTCGTGTCATGGGGGCGGGGATGTCATGTTATGTTGGGGAGGGGGAGGGGGGCGCGGCGCGTCATGTCGTGTCGTGTCATGGGAGGGGGGGATTTCATGTTATGTCGGGGAGGGGGAGGGGGGCGCGGCGCGTCATGTCGTGTCGTGTCATGGGGGGGAGGGTCCCATCGTGTCGTACCATGCTCTGTTTGGAAGGGGGGTCATGTTATGTCATGGCACCCAACCCCCTCCCACCATGACATGACATGGCACCAACCAACCCCAAAAAAAAAAAAAAAAACCACTCCACCGAAGTCTCCGCCCCCTCCCCCAAAAAAAACCCCGCTCCAACCAAGTCCTCTCTCCCCCCCACGACATGGCAACCCCCTCAAAAAACCTCGCTCCATCCATCCCACCCCACTCACCTCAAAAAACCCCGCTCAACCCACCTCACCCCCACACGATACGGCACACCCTCATCCCCCCCACCTCTCAAAAAACCCCTAACCCTTCCCCACCTCACCTCACCCCACCCCACCCACCTCGCCTCACCTCCCCACGACATGGGGCACCTTCCCCCCTAAGAAAACCCCGCTCCACCCAACCCCCCACCCCCCCAAAATAAACCCCCCCACTCTACCCAAGTCCGTCCTCCCAAAAAAAAAAAAAACCCACTCCACCCTCCCCCCCCAAGACATGGAAACCCCATAAAACCCCCCCCCCCACCCCACCCCACTCCACTCCACCCACCCACCCCTACCTCACCTCACCTCACCTCACACCGCCAAACCCCACCCTACCCCACCCCACCCCACCCCACCTCACCTCACCTCACCTCACCCCCCCACAACACGGCACACCTTCCCTCCCTAAGAAAACCCCGCTCCCACCCAACCCCCCACACCCCCCCTCCCCCCACGACATGGCACAATCCCCCCCCTCCCCCCCCAACGACATGGCACAAACCCCCCCACCCCACCCCACCTCACCTCACCTCAAAAAACCCCGCTCAACCCAGCCCACCTCACCCCAAAAAAAAAACCCACTCCACCCTAAACCCCCCCCCTCCCCATCTCACCTCACCCCACCCCA
Organism: Lygodium microphyllum; assembly: GCF_053477565.2. Classification (NCBI taxonomy): domain Eukaryota; kingdom Viridiplantae; phylum Streptophyta; class Polypodiopsida; order Schizaeales; family Lygodiaceae; genus Lygodium; species Lygodium microphyllum. The sequence continues at coordinate 24,440,162 of NC_141151.1, forward strand.
CCCCACCCCACCTCACCTCACCTCACCCCCCCACAACACGGCGCACCTTCCCTCCCTAAGAAAACCCTGCTCCCACCCAACCCCCCGCACCCCCCCCCCAACGACATGGCGCAAAACCCCCCTTCCCCCCCCCCCCCCCACCTCTCAAAAACCCCCCCACCCCACCCCACCTCACCCCAACTCACCTCACCTCAAAAAACCCCGCTCAACCCACCCCACCTCACCCCCCCAAAAAAAAAACCCCCACTCCACCCTAAATCCCCCCCCCTCCCCACCTCACCTCACCCCACCCCACCCCACCCCACCCCACCCCACCTCACCTCACCTCGCCACCCCACAACATGGCGCACCTTCCCCCCACTAAGAAAACCCCACCCCCCCCACCCCACCTCACCCCCCTCCCCCACGACATGATGCACCTTCCCCCCTCCTAAGAAAACCCCGCTCCACCCAACCTCACCCCCCCACGACACGGCACACCCCCCGCCCCGACACGACACAGTCCCCCCCACCCCACCTCACCCCCCACGACGTGGCACATCCCCCCTACCCCACCTCAAACCCCTGCTCCATCCAAACCCCCACCTCACCTCAAAAAACCCCGCTCAACCCACCCCACCTCACCTCACCCCCCGCCCCCACGACACGGCACACCCCCCACCCCACCTCACCCCCCCGACACGGTGCATCCCCCCGCACCCCACCTCGAAAAACCTCGATCCATCCACACCAACCCACCACACCTCAAAAAACCCCGCTCAACCCACCCCACCTCACCTCACCCCCTCCCCCATGACATGGCACACCCCCCCTCCACCCCACCTCACCCCCCCACGACACGGCGCATCCCCCCCACATCCCACCTCGAAAAACCCCGCTCCATCCACACCACCCCACCACACCTCAAAAAACCCCGCTCAACCCACCCCACCTCACCTCACCCCCTCCCCCATGACATGGCACACCCCTCCCCACCCCACCTCACATCCCCATGACACGATGCATCCCCCCCACACCCCACCTCGAAAAACCCCGCTCCATCCAGACCACCCCACCACACCTCAAAAAACCCCGCTCAACCCACCCCATCTCACCTCACCTCCCTCCCAACACGGTACACCCTCCCACCACCCCACCTCACCCCCGCCCCCCGACACAGCACACCCCCCCCCCCCCGCACCCCACCTCGAAAAACCCCGCTCCATCCACACCACCCCACCATGCCTCAAAAAACCCCGCTTAACCCACCCCACCTCACCTCACCCCCCCCACGACATGGCACACCCCCTCCCCCCACCCCACCTCACCCCCACGACACGGCGCATCCCCCCCACACCCCACCTCAAAAAACCCCGCTCCATCCACACTACCCCACCACGCCTCAAAAAACCCCGCTCAACCCACCCCACCCCACCTCACCTCACCCCCCCATGACACGGCACACTCCCCCCCACCCCGTCTCACCCCCCCACGACACGGCGCATCCCCCCCGCACCCCACCTCGAAAAACCCCGCTCCATCCACAGCACCCCACCACACCTCGAAAAACCCCGCTCAACCCACCCCACCTCACCTCACCCCCCCCACGACACGGCACACCCCCCCCATGACAAGGCGCACCCCCCCCCCGCACCCCACCTCGAAAACCCCACTCCATCCACACCACCCCACCACACCTCGAAAAACCCCGCTCAACAAACCCCACCTCACCTCCCCTCCCTCTCACGACACGGCACACCCCCCCACCACACCTCACCCCCTACGACACGGCGCATCCCCCCCGCACCCCACCTCAAAAAACCCCGCTCCATCCACACCACCCCACCACGCCTCAAAAAACCCCGCTCAACCCACCCCACCTCACCTCACCCCCCCCACGACACGGCACACCCCCCCACCCCACCTCACCCCCCCCGGCACCCCACCTCAAAAAACCCCACTCCACCCACACCACCCCACCACGCCTCAAAAAACCCCGCTCAACCCACCCACGTCACCTCACCCCCCCACGACGCGGGGCATTCCCCCCCGCACCCCGCCTCGAAAAACCCCGCTCCATCCACACCACCCCACGATGCCTCAAAAAACCCCGCTCAACCCACCACACCCCACCTCACCCCCCCCCACGACACGGCACACCCCTTCCCCCCACCCCACCTCACCCCCTACGACACGGTGAATCCCCCCCGTAACCCACCTCGAAAAACCCCGCTCCATCCACATCACCCCACCACGCCTCGATAAACCCCTCTCAACCCACCCCACCTCGCCTCACCCCCCCACGACACGGCACACCCCCCCTACCCCATCCCACCCCACCCAACCTCACCTCCCCCCCCCCCAACCCCACCTCACCCCCCCACGACACGGCACATCGCCCCCATACCCCACCTTGAAAAACCCCGCTCCATCCACACTACCCCACCACACCTCAAAAAACCCCGCTCAACCCACCCCACCCCACCTCACCCCCCCACGCCACGGCGCATCCCCCCCGTACCCCACCTCAAAAAACCCCGTTCCATCCAAACCACCCCACCACGCCTCAAAAAACCCTGCTCAACCCACCCCACCTCACCTCAAACCCCCCCACCTCACCCCCCCACGACACGGCGCATCCCTCCCGCACCCCACCTCGGAAAACCCCGTTCCATCCACAGCACCCCACCACATCTCAAAAAACCCCTCTCAATCCACCCCTCCCCCCCCCCCCCACCTCACCCCCCCATGACACAGCGCATCCCCCTCGCCCCCCTCCCTCCCCACCTCACCCCCCCCCATGATGGCGCATCCCCCTCCCCCCCCCTCCCACCCCACCTCTCCTCAAAGAACCCCGCTCAACCAACCCCACCTCACCTCACCCCCCCCCCACGACATGGTGCATCCGCCCCCCCGTCCCACCTCGAAAAACCCTGCTCAACCCACCCCCCCTTAAAAATAACCGAACTCCACAACGACACGGCACACACCCCATTGCACACAACCCCCCCCCCCCCCCCACGACATGGCACCA